>NC_090652.1:6163856-6333856 GCF_040937935.1 Hyperolius riggenbachi
GCAATTCTTTGGCACCGACTACTAAAGGGCCAGTGCTCCTTAAGTATGTGATAACTTAAGGACTTAGGAGTACTCATCGAAAACAAGTTAAATAATCGTACTCAATGCCAAGCCGCTGCAGCTAAAGCAAACAAAATTTTGGGATGCATTAAAAGGGAAATAAAAACTCGAGATGCTAGCATAATATTGCCCCTGTTTAACTCTCTAGTAAGGCCACATCTGGAATATGGAATTCAGTTCTGGGCACCACATTACAAAAAAGATATTGCAGTTTTAGAGCAGGTGCAGAGACGAGCTACAAAATTGATACGTGGGATGGAAGGTCTCGCTTACCAAGAAAGGTTAGATAAACTGGGTTTATTTAGTCTAGAGAAAAGACGCCTTAGAGGAGATCTAATTAACATGTATAAATACATTAGAGGGCAATATAATAGCTTGGCGGATGAGCTTTTTGTCCCTAGGCCTTCTCAAAGGACTAGAGGACATGAGCTGCGCATGGAGGAAAAACGTTTTAGCCATTTATTTAGGAAAGGGTTATTTACAGTAAGAGTGGTTAAGATGTGGAATGCATTGCCACAGGAAGTCGTTATGGCAAACTCTATACCTGCATTTAAAGGGGGCTTAGATGCTTTCCTTGCGTTGAAAGACATCCATGGCTACAATTACTAGGTTATGCCTAATGATGTTGATCCAGGGATTTTATCTGATTGCCATCTGGAGTCAGGAAGGAATTTTTCCCATTTGGGGCTAATTGGACCATGCCTGGTGGGTTTTTTTTCGCCTTCCTCTGGATCAACAGGGGTATGTGGGGGACGGGCTGGAGTTGTACTTTGTACTGGTTGAACTCGATGGACGTATGTCTTTTTTCAACCAAAATAACTATGTATCTCCAAATCATAACAGCAGAAAAAGTTTTGAAAGTTTTGAATGCAGGATTAGCATGTTTATCACTTCATACACTCAGACCAGTTGCTGTTCAAATTTGATTTTTATGGTGACGATACCGCTTTAAAGTGCTACAGCTGAATTGCTGGTTGTAAAGAGAGAACCTTGTATTTGTAAATATCTGTAAGGACAATGAATATACATGATTTTATGTAACAAATGGCCAATTGTGCAATCCTAGCGGTCCCCTGGCTCGCTCTCGGTATCGCTGGGATAAAATGAAGGGATGCGGGGAGGCCGGACATAACCATCCATTGTTTAATAATCACAATGATATGAAGAATCCTGGGAACCCCTCTCAGCCTGCAGAATAATAATACAGATAACAGAGTATGTGAGCTCCTGAGGGCCAGATAGAAAATACTAAATAATGTCTCATTTCCTAGAACATCTGTGGACCGGGCTGCTCTCCAATCAAAATGTTTTTAGTGAAGCTGTATTTATTTGTATGAAACTAAATCCAGTGTGAAAAAAGTGTCTGTGCAGAAATGTTGAACGCTGGTAATGTTGCTGATTTGAAAGCGTGTAACTGCTCAATACCGATTACTGGCCACCGCTAAGTGCTCGGATGAGCTTGTTAAAGGAGTCATAAAGCAATATGCCCTACCCCCCCCCCCCCCGATGTACTTACCTGGGGCTTCCTCCAGCCCCTTGCAGCCGACATGTCCCACGCCGCATCTCCGCTCTCAGCCACCAGCCCGGGGTCCCCGCACGGAGCAGAGGGCGACCTTGAGATCGTCTCTACTGCACCTGCGCAAGCGCCGCTGTCAACAAAGGCCACGTTTTCCGGACTGTACTGCGCAGGCTCAGTAGTTCTGCAAGGGCCAAGAACAGTCCGAACGTGGACTTGATTGACAGCGGGGCCAACGCAAGCGCTGAGATCGGAGCTGGGACATGTCAGCTGCAAGGGGCTGGAGGAAGCCCCGGGGAAGTAGATCGGGGGTTAGTTAATATTGCCCGATGACTCCATTAAAGTCAGTGGGAAGTTTACCCGAAGCCTCTCATGGCGGGGGATTCAAACGGGGGAGCCAGTGCTGCAACGAGGGCACCGGGAGAGGAGAGGGAAGGCTCTGTAGGACCCCGATACTCCCCTCTCCTTAGGTAAGCATTTATTTTTTTGCAGTTCCCATTAACTTTAAGGGAACCAGAGATGAAGCACCCTCATGTATTTTACTATATATATCAGTGGGAACATTAGAGATAACACCTACCCTGCTCTCTGTTTCATCCTTCACTGCTCAGCCTGCTTGTTAGCAGCTCTGATAAAATCCCTGACTGAGCAGTCTGGCTTTGTTCAGGAAT
This sequence comes from Hyperolius riggenbachi, assembly GCF_040937935.1. Taxonomy (NCBI): domain Eukaryota; kingdom Metazoa; phylum Chordata; class Amphibia; order Anura; family Hyperoliidae; genus Hyperolius; species Hyperolius riggenbachi. Next base: position 6,166,104 of record NC_090652.1, read on the forward strand.
CTTTTTAGCTGAGTCTGTCTTCTGTGGTGTCTTTTCAAGCCCAACGCTGCCCCCTTGTGGCTCTGCTCAGGAATCATAGCTGAGTCATTATTATAGCAAAGCCAGACTGAATGCTCAGTCAGGGATTTTATCAGGGCTGATATGAAGCAATCTGAACAGTAAATAATGAAGCAGAGAGCAGGGTAGGTGTTTTCTCTAATGTTCCCACTGATATATATGGTAAAATACATGAGGGTGCTTCGTCTCTGGTTCACTTTAACCACTTCACCACTGAGGGGTTTTACCCCTTGAACACCAGAACAATTTTCACCTTTCAGCGCTCCTTCCATTTATTCGTCTATAACTTTATTATTACTTATCGCAATGAAATGAACTATATCTTGTTTTTTCGCCACCAATTAGGCTTTCTTTAGGTGGGACATTATTCCAAGAATGATGTCATTCTAAATGTGTTTTAACGGGAAAATTAAAAAAAATGTGGGAAAAAATTATTATTTTTCAGTTTTCGGCCATTATAGTTTTTAAATAATGCATGCTACTGTAATTAAAACCCATGAAATGTATTTGCCCATTTGTCCCGGTTATAAAACAGTTTAAATTATGTCCCTATCACAATGTTTGGCGCCAATATTTTATTTGGAAATAAAGGTGCATTTTTTTCAGTTTTGCATCCATCCCTAATTACAAGCCCATAGTTTATAAAGTAACAGTGTTATACCCTCGACATAAATATTTAAAACGTTCAGTCCCTAAGGTAACTATTTATGTTTTTTTTTTAATTGTATTTTTTTTTTTTTATTACAAAAAAAATAAAATTGGGGAGTGTGGGAGGTAATGAGTTAATTTATTGTGTAAAACTAATGTATTTGTATATGTAAAATGCTTTAGGGTGTAGTTTTACTATTTGGCCACAAGCTGGCCACAGTGAGTTTGTGTTCATGCGACCTGTAAGTGTCCGGAAGGACGCTTACAGGAAGCAGTATGAGGCTGGGAAAATCACAATGATCTCGCTGTTTCTCATAGAAGCAGCAGATCATTGCGGGGGCTTAGATCAACAAACGCGCACAAGAGCAGCGGGAGCACGGACAGCGGCGGTAGCGCGGGAGGTACAGATTTCTCCATCCCTTGGTTTTATAAGGGTGGAAAAATGGACAGAGAAATCCGTACCGCGGGGGGTAAAGTGGTTAAGCCTTGAACTTCATAGACAGACGAGTCCAATCATGAGAATAGGTGTGCAAGGTGGCCCATTGCAAGTTGTGATTCTCTTGGTCTCTCCTCTGAAGTGTGACAGCACGGGATCCTCAAAGCAACTCTCCAAAGATCTCAAAAAACAAAGATTGTGCAGCAGCATGGTTTATTTAAGGGCTCTGCCTCTGACACAGGAGACCTGGGCTCGAATCTCAGCTCTGCCTGTTCAGTAAGCCAGCACCTATTCAGTAAGGAGACCTTGGGCAAGCCTCCATAACACTGCCTATAGAGCGCACCCTAGTGGCTGCAACTCTAGCGCTTTGAATCCACCAGGAGAAAAGCATGATATAAAGGTTCTGTATCTGTGTGTGTTGTCTAAAATAGATGCTTTGTATATGACGTAAATTAAGTATTCCACAGCCATGGGTGTCACACAAACAAATATTTTATTACATGTTCCCTCTTTGCAGAAAATAAATACAAGTGCATATTTCTCTGTAGGCTTTCCTACAAAAAAAAAAAAAGCATTACTATGTAGCCCCGCCTCTCACACTTCATCTAGGAGGCGGGGTCAACTTTGAGACAGGAGAAAGACAAAAAGATATAAGACACAAAAGCTGTCCAAAGTAAACTCTCGGCTTACTACCCTTGTGGAGCCCGCAGTATGTGGGTGCACTACATTGCTCAGCAATGCTTCACAGGCACCCTAGAGGCTATTTATCCTTGAGCTGTGAACTCTGGCAGGGGCAGCTCAACAGCGCCGCCCTCATGGCCACCTGCAGCAATACATGTAAGGATAAAAGCAACTGCACAAGGTAGAAAGGAAGAGTGAAAAGCACATTGTGACAATATATAGGCTAAGCCCCGATGTGACAAGGTGCTGAAATCATGGCAGTTGTTCAAAGTACACAATCTGGTCACGGCGGAGGCAGACATCTTGTAAAAACCACACCCAGCAGATAATGCTGTCCAGATACAGCCCATTGTGGCATCTGCAGAGACCTGCATCAATGAACTCCGCAATGTGTTCAATAAAACTATCCGCTTGTCTTAGTTTTAGTTTAGATGTTTGTATGTTCTCCCCGTGTCTGTGTGGGTTTCCTCTGGGCAATCTTGTTTCCTCCCACATCCCAAAAACATAGATAAGTTAATTGGCTTCCCCCTAAATTGGCCTTAGAATATGATGGACTTATGACTATGGTAGGGATTAGATTGTGAGCCCCTCTGAGGGACAGTTAAGTTACAAGACTATATGTACAGCACTGTACCCTTTATTTATTTTATAGTTATAGTTACACCACTGTTAGATGGGCAAAATATCACGATCACCAGGCGGGCTTCATATGGCATTTCTCTAATTTATCTGAAACAAGCCAGTTAAAGTGGATCCGAGATAAAACTTTTACTCATTGCATAATTGTGTTCCTTTCCTATTGTTTATAGGGCATTCCTCAAGCCAAATACTTTTTTGTTTTGTGTTAATACCGTAATTCCCTATTAACTAAACAAGCCTCGCCCACAGCTTTTCCAGAGTGCCTTGGCACTCTCAGCCTTAATAGCAAGGGCTCATGGGAGCTCAGTCTGGGCAGGAGGAGGGTGAGGTGTTACTAGCCTGTGATTTCAGAGGCAGAGGGGAGGAGGGGATGGGAGTGGACTTTTCACAGCCTGAGGGCTGGAGATGCAGATCAGCTTGCCTGTGTGTAATGTGACAAACAAAACATGGCTGCTGTCGTATCACAGGAATAAATAATCATACACTGTTGAAGCTGTTTGCAGCTAGATTTAATGTGTAAACCTTCTAAACTTTAGATAAGACATATAGACAAGATACTTGTTATTAGTTATTAATCTCGGATCCACTTTAAAGGACGAGTTTTCAGTTACTGACTCATTGGAGAGCTGCAGGTATCTGCAGGTGCCACAGGGGGGCGCTGTGTTGCAGGAAGTCACATTCGCTGACATGATTTGTTCATTTTAAGGAAAACACATAAACGGCGACAAGAGCTGAAGATTTGTTTCACCTACAAAATGACATTCCCGGCTTTGACCACGTTGAGCATTTGCTTCATTATTATTTTTTTTTACATTTTTTTTTTTAATAATAAAAACAAAAAGAAAAGAATCCTACCAAAAAGCAGAGGCCCGAGATAACGGCGACTGGGACCCGACAGCCCCCTGAGCATCGCTTTAACGTGAGAGGCTTATATAAAGAAAGCAGGGGGCGGGTGGCAGAGGCCCCCACCAATCTGACGTCACACTGCTGGAGCCTAAGGGGGAAACGATTCACTGTGATTGGTCGGCGACGGCCGCTGCACTTTGCCCTCTCAAATAAAGCTTTAGGTCCGCTCTATCGAAAGGAAGGACTGCGCCATTTGCCAGCGACGTCGCCGCCCTCCATTCCCCGACACGCAGTGGGGTGATTGGATCATACTTCTAGTGGCTGTGCGGGGGGAGGTGGCAAGAGCGATCCTTCCTTCATGTTTCGATAAATAAAATTGCCGTTAAAATTTTCCCTATTCTCTAAAAATGTGCCGATCCATTTAGAAAAATCACTAAATGCACAAAAAAAAAGAGTGGCGCTTCGAAAACACCAAAAAAAAAAAAAAAAAAAAAAAAGAGTCACTTTGGTTGATCTTGTAATTTAAAAATGATTATTTTTTTTTAAGATGACTTAGCACAATCATAACCATTCATACAAAACAAAAATAATAACAGGATTTACGGGGGAACAAGACAAGTATGGGCTTCAAACTCACGGGGGTCTCTCGATCCGCCTGCCTCTGTCACATTTACACAAATATAAAAAAGGGATAAGAAGAGGAGGAGGAACAGGAGAATCATTTCTTAATGCAATTGATAACAGATCTCTGCCCCAAAACCACACAGCTGGCTGGAGAGCGCAGAAGTATCAGATGAAAGCCAAACAAACCACGTCCTTCAAGTGCCGTCTGCCTCCATTACAGCCCGACGTGTGCATCCAAAAACATCCATCCACCAAGAGTGGAACCTCAACCTGTGGAGTTTCACATCCATCTGGTTTGCCGTTTCGCAGATGGGAAGGGGGGGGGGGAATCCACCTTGCTTCCGGTTTTTGTTGCTGGCAACAGGAAGTGAGTAACTTCCTCTCAATAGAAGCGCCAAACAACCAAACACACCTCCACCACCATTATTATCGGTCAGAGCGTCATTCTAAACACACCTATAACAACTCTCAGGCAGACTCCAGGAACCCTTCTAGCTCTGAACAGTGCGGGAAGGAATTACGAACTCCTGGGCTTTTACTGACATCTGTGACCCCATGAGGCGAGATCCTCCCCCTCTCCCTGGGACCTCCTCAGCTTATATCTGTATCCTGCTGGTCCAAGGAAAATGAGGCACTGCAATAATAATTATTTACTAGGTTTATACAAATAAATCTCCGTACCTAAAGAGGACTCGCCGTCGTGGTCTCTGCTCCTGCTGGAGAGATTAAGCCACTTCCTGTCCAGACAGGAAGTCGGAAGAACTCTTAGGTGCGGTAACACCACGAGTAGCTGATATTCATTTTGCATATCATCAAAACGTAAAATAAAATGTATTTCTGCAGCTGCAATCAGAAGCTGCAATGATTGCAGTTGGGACAAAACCTCTTTAAAGTTGTACAGACCACCAACAGCATTATCTATAATCAATTAATGGCAATATCTGAATAATTAGGGATACAAAATTACAATAGTGCAGCTCGATCAACCTCCCAATTCTCCCCAGCCTACACCTCTCTTACACTACAGCTGTCCCCTCCCGTGCTTACACCTGGCACTGCAGCGGTCCCCTCCCCTGCTTACGGCCTTCTGACACTGCAGCTGTCCCCTCCCCTGCTTACACTTCTCTGACACTGCAGCGGTCCCCTCCCCTGCTTACACCTCTGACACTGCAGCTGTCCCCTCCCCTGCTTACACCTCTGTGACACTGCAGCTGTCCCCTCCCCTGCTTACACCTCTGTGACACTGCAGCTGTCTCCACCCCTGCTTACACCTCTCTGGCACCGCAGCTGTCTCCTTCCCAGTTTACACCTCTCTGACACTGCAGCTGTCCCCTCCCCTGCTTACACCTCTGACACTGCAGCTGTCTCCACCCCTGCTTACACCTCTGACACTGCAGCTGTCTCCACCCCGGCTTACACCTCTGACACTGCAGCTGCCCCCTCCTCTGCTTACACCTCTGAGACTACAGCTGTCTCCTTTCCTGCTTACTCCTCTGAAACTGGCTGTCCCCTCCTCAGCTTACACCTTTCTGACACTGCAGTTGTCCCCTCCCGTGCCTACTCCTCTCTGGCACTTCAGCTGCCCCCTCTCCTGCATACACCTCTGTACGGCAGTTGTCCCCCACCCTGCTTACACCTCTGCACGGCAGTTGTCTCCCCCCCCCCCAGCTTATACTTGACACTGCGGCTGTTCCCCTCCCCTGCTTACACTTCTCTGACACTGCAGCTGTCCTTGGCTTTACACCCCCCTGCTTATACCTCTGACACTGCAGCTGTATCCACCCCTGCTTACACCTCTGACACTGCAGCTGTCCCCTCCCCTGCTTACACCTCTCAGACACTGCAGCTGTCCCCTCCCCTGCTTACACCTCTCTGACATTGCAGCTGTCCCCTCCCCTGCTTACACCTCTCTGACACTGCAGCTGTCCCCTCCCCTGCTTACACCTCTCTGACACTGCAGCTGTCCCCTCCCCTGCTTACACCTCTCTGACACTGCAGCTGTCCCCTCCCCTGCTTACACCTCTATGACACTGCAGCTGTCCCCTCCCCTGCTTACACCTCTCTGACACTGCAGCTGTCCCCTCCCCTGCTTACACCTCTCTGACACTGCAGCTATCCCCACCCCTGCTTACACCTGACACTGCAGCTGTCCCCTCCCCTGCTCACACCTCTCTGACACTGCAGCTGTCCCCTCCCCTGCATACACCTCTGACACTGCAGCTGTCCTCTCCCCTGCTTACACCTCTCTGACAGCTGTCTCCACCCCAGCTTACACCTCTCTAACACTGCAGCTGTCCCCTCCCCTGCTTACACCTCTCTGACACTGCAGCTGTCCCCTCCCCTGCTTACACCTCTCTGACACTGCAACTGTCCTTGGCAGGAATTCGTGCTCCATATCACTTGTTTTCTATAGAGCTTGAGGGGACACAATGCAGTGGGGCAAATAGCTTCTAAGCTACACTACTGTATGAGATGTTCCAAAGACTGGAAAATGTTAAGTGGAAAGTAATCCTTAACCAAATGGAACACCATATACGAGTCAAATTGTTTTTGATCCAATTGACTTGAATTTGCCTGAATCGTAATTCCAGCTTCAAAAAAAATATTAAAAAACGTTGTTTTCACATGACCCAGATGAAAACTGCAAACGATTCCCTCCTAAAAGAAGACTGTACAAGGGAAAAACATGAGGGTTTTCTGCATCACTTATCATCCAGTGTCTTCCAGCAAGCCCCGCCCCCTCCCATTAGACAATACAACGTGACAGAGGCAGGAAATGTTCGAGGACTCCCGTGGGCTCTCAGCCTCAGGCGGGTCTCTGTACAACTATTAACGCTGATTCAGACACCTCTAGTGCATGAAACAAAGACATTTATCTTTGCGTGTGACATTTTGTTCACAAAAAAAAAAAATCATTAGCAAAATAAAATAATAAAGACAAGCAACAAAAAAACAAACAAAAAAATTCTCGATTGATTGTTGAATCTACAGGTAGGTCAGCCTTGAAAAACAGGCGGCTTTGTTGAAATGTTAAGGTTCGCGCTTGTAACGGCACGGGGTGCGCTTCCAGTTTTGGCCCATGGTATGTTCCTAAAAAATAGATCTATAGATAAAGGGGTGAGGGAAGGGTTAATCGTCCACGCCTATATTCCTGAAGAGGTAGGACATAGATTCTCCGTTGTGGATCCGCCGGATGGCTTCGGCCAGGATCATGCTGATGTCCACCGTCTTGATTTTAGGGCACTGCAGTTTCTGGATTTCGTGAGGGATGGTGTTGCTGACGATGACCTGGAGGAAAACCACAGAGGAGATTATTTCACTAATCCGTACACAAAGAGTCAACCGCGGTCACAACCATGTGCCAATGTCCCGCCGATGCCAGACTCTGATGCCAAAACGTTCATCAATGGTCTGTCACAGCGTACAATGGGACACGGCTATCAGGGGTGTGTAGAGGAATTAAAGAGACTAACAACATTTTCAGCCTTATTTCTTATATCCTTTAAAGAGAACCCGAGGTGGGTTTGAAGAATATTATCTGCATACACAAGATACTGTGTCTGACCTACAAATCTGTCCACAAAATTTGTCCAACCTACATTTCCGATCTTACTCAGAGGTACACACCTAGCCGCTCACTCCGCTCTTCCAATGAACTTCGCCTAACCGCCCCCCGAATCACCCAGTCCCATGCACGCTTCCAGGACTTCTCAAGAGCTGCTCCAACACTATGGAACTCCCTACCTCCACCCATTAGGGCAGCCCCCTCCTTCAACATCTTCAAGAAAGCCCTCAAAACTCACCTTTTCACTCTGGCCTACTACCCCTCACAAGTGCTCTAAACCTACAGCTGAACTCTGGTCCCCTACCATTCGTGTCCTTACCTCTCCCTCTAGATTGTAAGCCTTTGGGCAGGGTCCTCCTCCTTTTGTGTCCTACCTGATCATGCACCTCCATTACTGTGAACCCATGCTATGCATCTGAGTGAACATGACTTGCCTAATCTCCATGCTCAATCCAGTGACTGACTAAGCATTACTTGGTACTCATACTGTGCTGTGTGATCTGGTTTTCCATTATTCCTGTATTGTCATATTGCTGTATGTCACCCCTAAATATTGTCTGTAACCTAAATTAATGTTCAGCGCTGCGTAATATGTTGGCGCTTTATAAATACAATAAATAAATAAATAATACACAGGCTGGATCTGCCTATACAGCCCAGCCTCTGTTGCTATCCCAAACCCCCCTACGGTCCCCGTGCACTCTGCAATCCCTCATAAATCACAGCCACGCTGCTGACAAACAGCTTGTCAGAGCTGGCTGTGTTTATCTCTATAGTGTCAGTCTGCTGCTCTCCCCGCCTCCTGCAGAACTCCAGTCCCCGCCTGCATCCCTTCCCTCCCTGCTGATTGGAGGGAAGGGATGGGGCGGGGACCAGAGCTATGCAGGAGGCGGGGGAGCAGCTGAGACTGACACTACAGATGTAAACACAGCCTCACAGCACGGCTGTGATTTATGAGGGATTGCAGAGTGCAGGGGGACCTTAGTGGGGTTTGGGATAGCAACAGAGGCTGGGCTGTATAGGCAGATCTAGCCTCTGTATGCAGATAACATTCTTTAAACACACCTCGGGTTCTCTTTAAGTTCCTATAGTTGTCCTAATGTGCTCTGTCTAACTGCAGCCTTTCCTAGTTGCAGTGTGTCTGTAATATATCAAATCATTTCTTTGTCAACCCAGAGAGGAATGGGCTGCCTCTGTTGTGATAGGGAAAAGTTATGCACGCCCCCTCTGCTCTCCTGTGTGTTGTGTGTATGAGTCACAGGCAAGGTTTCTGCTCACAGCCCGCCTGTCTGTGACCTTGTGAACAGCTGTGAGTGCAGAACGATCAGTGCAGAGCCCAGACAAGCAGCTAAGGCAACAAGTGGGAGTAACATTCCAGCAGTCAAGTCACTCTTGAGAGGAGCCACTGCAAACAGGCACCTGCTCTGATGATGTATTTCCTGTTTGGTGGCCATCTTCATGGTTTACAAAAACAATGAATAAAATGGTGATTTGGCGAAAATGTCACAGAGAGGGCTAGGAGAAGACAACAAACAGGCTGGCACTTTTATCTATGTAAGATTTTCACAGTACAGATTCTCTTTAAAGCGAAACTGAAATGAAAATAAACTTATGAGATAGCAAATTGTATGTGTAGTACAGCTAAGAAATAGAACATTAGCAGCAAATAAAAGAGTCTCATATTGTTTCCAGTACAGGAAGAGTTATGCTGGGTACACACTATGCAATTTTTTGACAGATTTACTGTCAGATCAACTATTTCCAACATGTCCAATCTGATTTCCGATCAAAATCAGATCGGACATGTTGGAAATAGTTGATCCGACAGTAAATCTGTCAGAAAATTGCATCAGGTCTACCTAGTATTAAAGTGGACCTGAACTCTTGCACAGGACAGAAGGAAAACAGAAATGTGCTCTGTATGTATTTAGAGAGTTCAGCCTGTCTAATCCCCCCTCATCTGTGACTAAGCACAAGTTTTAATTTGATCTCTCACCTGTGTCAGCTGAATGCCTCGGCAGAGCACCTAATTGGTAAATACAGAATGCTAATATGCGTGCTTCCATGAAAGCAGGAAGCAGAAAGATTTATTGCGGGATTTGTATCAGCTGTAACAAAGAAATGTTTTTCTTTAAAGGCTATTATGCTGTTGCCTATGCTTTAGAGCAGAGAGGAAGTTCTGAGTTCAGGTCCACTTTAAGAAACTTCAGTTGTTATCTATGCAAAAGAGCTTCTCTGAGCTATTAAACCCACTGGGTGGATTACAGTCCTGTTTTCTGAAGCACTTAGACAAGAAACAGCGAGAGACAGCTTGAGATAAGGTTTTACTGCAGGAAAGTTCAAAGGGTCATGATTTCTGCTTTGTTTAACCATTTATGCCGCGCGGACGTGAGCTTCACATCTTCAAAGACAGTGTTCTTAAATAGAGCCGCCACGCTTTCTTCTGCAAAGTTCCCATTCATTAATCTCCCCGCAGGACACCGTAATGCAGGTTTCCATTGAAGCCTGCGTCACTTCCCTAGTAACAATGTAGCAACACATTGTTTCCTATGTAGCAAACTTGTACACTACATAGGATTTTGCTCAGCAGGGACATCTTTTGGCCAAATCGTAAAATTACATCTTCTGACTGAATAAAAAAAAAATAATAATAATATGTATATCAATAGGGCATATCATTAAAATGTATGGGCTAAACATTAGCGATGGATAGTGTAATGGTTAAGGGCTCTGCCTCTGACACAGGCGACCTGGGTTTGAATCTCGGCTCTGCCTGTTCAGTAAGCCAGCACCTATTCAGTAGGAGACCTTGGGCAAGACTCCCTAACACTGCTACTGCCTATAGAGCGCGTCCTAGTGGCTGCAGCTCTGGTGCTTTGAGTCCGCCAGGAGAAAAGCGCAATATAAATGTTCTGTGTTTGTTTGTTTGATGTACAACCGAAAAAAATGTACCTTTAATTCCAAATAAAATATTGTCACCATACATTATACTAGGGATATAATTTTATTGCTGCAATAACTGGGACAAATGGGCAAATAAAATGTGTGGATTTTAATGACGGTAGCATGTGGTATTTTAAAACTATAATGGCCGAAAACTGAGAAATAATGATTTTTTTCATTTTTTTCTTAATTATTCCTGTTAAAATGCATTCAGAATAAAATAATTCTTAGCATAATGTACCCGCCAAAGAAAGCCTAATTGGTGACGGAAAATACAAGGTATAGATCATTTAGTTGTGATAAGTAATGATAACGTTATTGGGAAATGAAAGGGAGGAGCGCTGACAGGTGAAAATCCATCTCGACTATAAGGTGAAATATACCCGCGGGGTGAAATGGTTAATAGCTGAAAAGACAGAGTGTGGTTTTGCAACTGTGACAATATGATGCAATGTTATAAAAAAACAAAAACAATATACCTGAAAATAAAAATAGGAGACTTTTTTCTTTGCTACTAATGTTCTATTCATTATCTGTATTACACATACAATTCATCATGTTTTTTTTTTTTCCGCTTCAGCTGTGCTTTAAAGGGGAACTCTATCAGGTATCAATGGACTGGGCATTTCATAGGGAATACATCTGTAATTTGGGGGTCACACGGGTACCTTATGGGTTATCCTATGTAAGGCAGCCAATGCATTTCTAACATGACTGAATTATTGACAAAACCAAAGGAAAGAAGGGCCCGGGCAATAGGACAATTTTGAGGCCTGAAATGTACTAACATAGGATTACTCCGGGGTAAAGAAGGGTAGAGAGAAAAAAAAAGCGGGAGAGAAACCGGAAAAGGGGGATGAGAAGAAAAAAAATGAAAGTGGCTGGGTGAAGGGGAAAGGGGGAGCGATAAGAAGGGGGGAGAGACGGAGATGGAAAGGAGGGAGAAGGATAAGTAAGGGGGGGGAGGGGGAGGGATAAGGAAAGGGGGAGGAGAAGGATAAGGAAAGGGGGGGTGGAGAGGAAGAAGGAAAGGGAGGGGGGATGAAGGATAAGGAAGAGGGGGAGGATAAGGAAAGAAAGGGAGAGGGGAGAAGGATAAGAAAGGGAGGGAGGGTTAAGGGAAGAAGAGTGGGGGAGCGAAGGATAAGTAAGGGGGGGATGGATAAGGAAAGGGGGGGTGGATAAGGAAAGGGGGAGGATAAGGATAAGGAAAGGGGGGTGGAGTGGGAGAAGGAAAGGGGGGAGAAGTTTTAGGAAGAGGGGGAGGGATAAGGAAAGGAGGGCGGTGGGAAGGATGAGGGGAGGGGGAGAAAGATAAGGAAGGGGGGGGGGGGACACGGACAGATGGGGGGAGGAATAAGCGGCAGAGTGCGAGTCAGGCGGAAACGGCACTGAGAATTTGGGCACAGCTGGTGGCAATATAGGCCATAATGTAAATTACGGGTATAGCGGTGCTCAGCCAAAAACTTGGGCAACATCAAATTACGATAAAACAGCGTAAATTGTCCGCTACCAAAAGCTGGCAGCCAAATTACGTCTTACCCCAGTGGCAATGGCGGCCTGGAGGAAGAATGGTAATTATAACACCACCGGGGCTTTTGCAGGAGCAGGGTTAGCGGTTTCTCGGCTTTGCCCTGCACCCAAATTTCCAACGGCTTAATTCCACGTACATGCAGAGCGGGGGAGGAGGGAAGAGGCAGAGGGCGGGAACAAATGCACAATACAGATATGGAACCCTTTCCTCACCTCGTCTATGGCAGATTCCTCTATTTGGCGAGGAGCGTCGGAGGACAGGAGGCCGTGTGTGGCCATGACAAAGATTTTGTAGGCCCCTCGTTCCTTCAAGGTCTCCGCTGCAGCAACAAAACTATCTACATCATCGATGATGTCATCCTGCAGGAAACACAAGAGGAAGACGTGTAAAAATCAGGAACACTGAGGTGCCCTTTCCTCCGAAGATGGGCGCATGCGCACTGTGCCTGTTTGAGCGCGCTCACAGTACACGCAGTACAGACCCGCTCATCAGCAGAAGCACACAGGGGCGCGAGGACTTCTGAAGCCTTCACTGCTGGAGGCATATTAAACTACCTTCCGTCCTACCCACACCTATCACCGCCCCCACTCCTGCAAAGTGTGCTCTGCTCGTGGCAAAATGACAGGTGCACTTACCACGATGATGGCTATCCTTCCACCGACATCACCGACCACTGTAATAGGGGGCTTCTCCTTAGGGAACATCACTAGGGGGGGAGAAAAAGAAAACAGTAATCGCCTTATACGTATTTAAGTATTTATATAGCGCTGACATATTACGCAGCGCTGTACAGAGTACATAGTCATGTCACTGACTGTCCTCAGAGGAGCTCACAATCTAATCCTACCATAGTCATAGTCTAATGTCCTACCATATTATTATTATGTATTATATAGCACGGACATCTTCTGTAGCACATTACAGAGTACATAGTCATGTCACTGACTGTCCTCAGAGGAGCTCACAATCTAATCCTACCATAGTCATAGTCTAATGTCCTACCATATTATTATTATGTATTATATAGCACGGACATCTTCTGTAGCACATTACAGAGTACATAGTCATGTCACTGACTGTCCTCAGAGGAGCTCACAATCTAATCCTACCATAGGCATAGTCTAATGTCCTACCATATTATTATTATGTATTTATATAGCACTGACATCTTCTGTAGCACATTACAGAGTACATAGTCATGTCACTGACTGTCCTCAGAGGAGCTCACAATCTAATCCTACCATAGTCATAGTGTAATGTCCTACCATATTATTATTATGTATTTATATAGCACGGACATCTTCTGCAGCACATTACAGAGTACATAGTCATGTCACTGGCTGTCCTCAGAGGAGCTCACAATCTAATCCTACCATAGTCATAGTGTAATGTCCTACCATATTATTATTATGTATTATATAGCACGGACATCTTCTGTAGCACATTACAGAGTACATAGACATGTCACTGGCTGTCCTCAGAGGAGCTCACAATCTAATCCTACCATAGGCATAGTCTAATGTCCTACCATATTATTATTATGTATTATATAGCACGGACATCTTCTGTAGCACATTACAGAGTACATAGACATGTCACTGGCTGTCCTCAGAGGAGCTCACACTCTTATCCTACCATAGGCATAGTCTAATGTCCTACCATATTGTTATTATGTATTATATAGCACGGACATCTTCTGTAGCACATTACAGAGTACATAGACATGTCACTGGCTGTCCTCAGAGGAGCTCACAATCTAATCCTACCATAGGTATAGTCTAATGTCCTACCATATTATTATTATGTATTATATAGCACGGACATCTTCTGTAGCACATTACAGAGTACATAGACATGTCACTGACTGTCCTCAGAGGAGCTCACACTCTAATCCTACCATAGTCATAGTCAATGTCCTACCATATTATTATTCTGTATTTATATAGCACTGACATCTTCTGCAGCACATTACAGAGTACATAATCATGTCACTGACTGTCCTTAGAGGAGCTCACACTCTAATCCTACCATAGTCATAGTCTAATGTCCTACCATATTATTATTATGTAATTATATAGCACTGACATCTTCTGCAGCACATTACAGAGTACATAGTCATGTTACTGACTGTCCTCAGAGGAGCTCACACTCTAATCCTACCATAGTCATAGTCTAATGTCCTACCATATTATTATTATGTATTTATATAGCACTGACATCTTCTGCAGCACATTACAGAGTACATAGTCATGTCACTGACTGTCCTCAGAGGAGCTCACAATCTAATCCTACCATAGTCATAGTGTAATGTCCTACCATATTATTATTATGTATTTATATAGCACGGACATCTTCTGCAGCACATTACAGAGTACATAGTCATGTCACTGGCTGTCCTCAGAGGAGCTCACAATCTAATCCTACCATAGTCATAGTGTAATGTCCTACCATATTATTATTATGTATTATATAGCACGGACATCTTCTGTAGCACATTACAGAGTACATAGACATGTCACTGGCTGTCCTCAGAGGAGCTCACAATCTAATCCTACCATAGGCATAGTCTAATGTCCTACCATATTATTATTATGTATTATATAGCACGGACATCTTCTGTAGCACATTACAGAGTACATAGACATGTCACTGGCTGTCCTCAGAGGAGCTCACACTCTTATCCTACCATAGGCATAGTCTAATGTCCTACCATATTGTTATTATGTATTATATAGCACGGACATCTTCTGTAGCACATTACAGAGTACATAGACATGTCACTGGCTGTCCTCAGAGGAGCTCACAATCTAATCCTACCATAGGCATAGTCTAATGTCCTACCATATTATTATTATGTATTATATAGCACGGACATCTTCTGTAGCACATTACAGAGTACATAGACATGTCACTGACTGTCCTCAGAGGAGCTCACACTCTAATCCTACCATAGTCATAGTCAATGTCCTACCATATTATTATTCTGTATTTATATAGCACTGACATCTTCTGCAGCACATTACAGAGTACATAATCATGTCACTGACTGTCCTTAGAGGAGCTCACACTCTAATCCTACCATAGTCATAGTCTAATGTCCTACCATATTATTATTATGTAATTATATAGCACTGACATCTTCTGCAGCACATTACAGAGTACATAGTCATGTCACTGACTGTCCTCAGAATGGCTCACACTCTAATCCTACCATAGCCATAGTGTAATGTCCTACCATATTATTATTATGTAATTTATATAGCACTGACATCTTCTGCAGCACATTACAGAGTACATAGTCATGTCACTGACTGTCCTCAGAGGAGCTCACACTCTAATCCTACCATAGCCATAGTGTAATGTCCTACCATATTATTATTATGTATTTATATAGCACTGACATCTCCTGCAGCACATTACAGAGTACATAGTCATGTCACTGACTGTCCTCAGAGGAGCTCACACTCTAATCCTACCATAGCCATAGTGTAATGTCCTACCATATTATTATTATGTATTTATATAGCACTGACATCTCCTGCAGCACATTACAGAGTACATAGTCATGTCACTGACTGTCCTCAGAGGAGCTCACAATCTAATCCTACCATAGTCATATGTGTAGTGTATGTATCGTAGTCTAGGGCCAATTTAGGGGGAAGCCAATGAACTTATCTGTGCGTTTTTGGGATGTGAGAGGAAACCGGATTGCCTGGAGGAGACCCACACAGACATGGGGAGAACATACAAACTCCTTGCAGATGTTGACCTGGCTGGGGTGTGAACCGGGGACTCAGCGCTGCAAGGCGAGAGCGCTAACCACTACGCCACCGTGCTGCCCTTTCTCCTTGCTTTATTTCTCAATAAGAGTTTAAAATTAAAGTGCACACAAGAAGACATGTAACATGATGAGATACTCATGTATATGTACAGTGCAAAACATTAACCAGGCTGTTTTATTTGGTTTCTTTTGCTGCCTGAAAGAGTTAATTTCTAGGAAGTGACAGCTTCTGTCTTGTCGGTGGCTTGTCAGGAATATAGTAATCATCACTGATAAGCAAATTACAGTCATAAAAGCTTTCCTGGTAGAATACAACTGCTGAGGGCAGGGAGGGATAAAATACATGTACTATTGACCTTTTTCTAACTCTGGGACATTTAATAGGCTGCCACTGATTAGAGACAGTTAAACATTCAACTTACTTTGTAAATGTTAAGCTACAAAAGAAAACCCTGGGATTCTTAGTCATTTTAGGAGTAGGAGAATAAATATAATGGTTTATCTTGCCAGTTTATTTTCACCTTGGGTTCACTTTAAAACTTTAAATGACATAGCGATGTCAGTGTGATACAAATAATACATAATAATAATATAGATAAGAAACCAGAAATAACCCAATTCTTTTCAAGAACAGCTCCCCCCACCTGACGCCCGTTGGCACCCCTGTGACCGCCATGCACACACACTTTCCCGTACACAGCGAGTGGGCGGCGGCTTGTGCTTTGCACGGCCTCAGTTGCTGCGCACACAGCTGCCTCCTCGCCACGCATCACAACTTCCTATTACTATATAAGATAACTGAAGGGCTGCCTCTTTCTTAGCAGGAGCGGATTGTCCCTGAAGACTGAGCTTAGCTGCTTTCTAGAAATGTGTCTCCGTTACCGCTAATTGCCTCTTCACTCTGCTGAACGCCCTCCCTGGAGATAATCCCCGACCGCAGAGCAGCCAGGCATCACAGGGGTTAAACCATGATGTCATTCATCTCTACAATCCCCCTGAGCATCATGTGTGCATGTTTCATACAAGGAGAGCAAAGCTACAGGCGGACTGTTCTGTCACAGGAATCCCTTCTGGTGAGATACGGCAGCCTCCATGCAATGGCTATCATTCATAAAAGCATGTGCGGTAACAAAACATCTGGTCGGGAAATACGGCATTCGGTATTTTATACTTCTGTGTGCTAATTAATAAAGATTTTCGCAGCTGCGATAGAAATGCGGGGATTTCCCAAAGCCCAACTATCCGTAACATTGTTACATTCCTGTTCTCCCTGCAGAGACAGCTCAATAATAAAAGAGGCATCCCCAGCTTCCCTTTAGATGTGCATGTTTTGTTACACTGCCTCTGCTTGCTCCGAATCTGCTCTGAATCTGTCTATTAGTCTTTATAAACAATCTAATTGCCACAGCTTAGAAGAACTTCAAGAAATGTTACACATGCAGGCTTTCTAATGTAAAAACACATGAAGACAGGTACCCAAGAGGTGAAAAACACAGCCTGGGGTAATCCGGGAAGCCTTGTTTGTTCTGAATGCTCTGCTGCTGCTGCCTGAGAGATTAACTTTGCTGTTATCGCTCTCTTATCACCTCTTCAAAACAGACAGTAATGGCACGGAGAATACCGCCTGCTCTAATCTTTATGAATTGACATTCATTGACATTACTGACATGTGTTGAGCTAATCACCGCATAAGGCAGTAATTTACCTCACTGCTCGGGAATGTCCTGCGGTAACAGCCTTTATGAATGGACATTTTGCTAAGTGCGCGGTAAAGTCAGCTGTTTTCTGCCCTACCGCATGTGATAATGCTTTATGAATGATAGCCATTGTAGGGGTGTTGGGGTTTTGTTTTTTTTTGGGGGGGGGGGGGCGAGAGGAGGGCAGCCCGTTTACACTTACTGTAGGTTACCGGCTTAATCTATGGTATGGCTACAATGCAGGTCTGGGCACGCTGCTGAGCGGATTTCAGTGTTCAATATAAAAAAAGTTTCCACTAGGGGGGATTCTGAGCGATTTCCAGCACACAAATCCAGGGAATTCAATAGGCTGCTTGTCTGACATGCTAAGAATTAGACAGTCAGTGAATAGAGCTGTGATACACACCATGAAGGTTGGGGGATGAGGCTGACCAGACAGGTGTGAGGCCACTCCCAGTTTTAGCTTAGCTACGTTGGGCTAATTTTTAGTGAACACATAAAACAGTGATTGTTGGCAACAAAGCTATTTAAAATCTCATATTGTATTTCCCCTTGAAACTAGTAAGCTGGATAGTGTACCGATTAAGGGCTCTGTCTCTGACACAGGAGCCCAGGGATCAAACCTCAGCTTTTCCTCTTCAGTAATCCAGCACCTATTCAGTAAGGAGTTCTTGGGCAAGACTCCCTAACCCTACTGAGTGCTCTCTTGTGGTTTCCTCACAAGCGATTTGAGTCCACCAGGAGTAAAGCCCTATACAAATACTGGAATTATTATTGGAGTTATAATCTATAAAAAGAGACTGTTGAGGTTGAGGTCCTAGGGGGCTGACCCTAAAACTCTGTGCTACAGGAAGCAGTCGATTACGTCAGGTGATATCCTAACACACAAAAACGCTGACTGGTGAGAGGACCACTTGCCTGTTGTACGTTTCAATCTTTAAAAACTAACTAGTGTACATGTTCACAGGAAGTGCGCATCCTGCATCTGACTTCCTCAGTGTACGAAGGAAGGTCATATGGTTCTCCTGATAGATCTGTAGTGCAGGGGTCTCAAACTCAATTTACCTGGGGGGCCGCAGGAGTCAAAGTCAGGATGAGGCTGGGCCGCATAAGGAATTTCACAATCGCAGCGCATCGCCACCTCTGCCCGCCCCTCTCGCTCTGCCTTCACAGAGAGGGGCGGGGAGAGGCGGCGATCCGTGTGGCGATTGACGTCAGGAGGGGCAGAGCTGAAGCTGAAAGCTCTGCCCCTTCCAGGAAATGCCGACAGATTGCCCCCCGGGCCATTTGGGGGCTCTGCAGCCCTCGTTTAGCGGCGGATTACTTGGGAGCACTGAAGCGAACTATAAAGAAGCTTTTGCCGGCGAGGGCCACAAAAAATTGTATCGAGGGCAGCAAATGGCCCGCGGACCGCGAGTTTGAGACCCCTGCTGTAGTGTTTCCATTTGTCACTTGTATAGTGTTTATATGCAAAATAAGAAAATGCTAGACTGCTTGCTACCAGCAACCCACACAGAATAGCAGAGTGCACACTTATACTGTCACATGACCAGAGAGGATGACTCCTACCCAATGGGAGCTGCTTAGTGAGGTAGGGAGGGGCAGGCAAAGTTTATGACTCAGTCTAAAGATTAACTGCATACACATAAAATAAAAAAAAAAAAAAAAAAAGAAATGTAAAATTGTATTAAAGAGAAACCGTAACCAAGAATTGACCTTCATCCAAATTAGTAGCCGATACCACCTTTTACATGAGAAATCATTTCCTTTTCACAAACTGATCATCAGGGGGCTCTGTATGGCTGATAGTGTGGTAAAACCCCTCCCACAGTGTGATGTCAGAACCATGGTGCTGACCTCACTGTAGTAGCCTTGTTTCATTGTGGGAAATAACAGCTCTTTCCAACTGCCCCAAAAAAAAAAAGCAAGCAGCATCTCCTTCCACAGACATCACCTACCAGCAGTAAAAATGCCACCATGTGATAAATGTCAGAATGTAAATCAGGGAGAGGAAAGATTTTACAAATTTTCACTGGAGTTCCTCTTTAAAAAGGACTTCTGAGGCAAACATTTTAATCTATTTTTACACACCTGGGCCTTCTTCCTGTCCCTAGAGGCCATTTCAGTCCCTCGCTGCAGCTCAAGCCCTCCTCGTTCCCAGCTGGTTAGCGCTTCTGCACAGGCGCAGTAAGTGCCCGGTGACGTGGGCGCGTGAGTTGCTGTGCAGAAGCGCTAACCCACCGACGGGTCTGCAATCTTTACGGGCGGCCAGCAGGACACAGTGGAGGAACGGAGCTGCGGTGAGGAACTGAGACGGCTTCGAGGGGCTAGGAGCAATCCCAGGTGAGTAAAACTAGATTAAAATGGTCGCTTCGGAAGTCCTTTAAACTCAAATTTCATCTAAGGTCCAAAAATATTAAGCACAGCATAAAACTAATAGGGTGAAAATAAAAAGACAAAAAAAAAAAAAGGATATGATTGCCTTTTAAAGCAACTACTGTATAAAGCCTAAAATAAGCATGGCTTGTACCGTGTTCTCTTACAAAGGTATAACAGCTTTGCGGGGCTTTTTTGTTTTGTTTAACTCACCCTCCAAGACTCCTGTGCGCCGATTTCTGCTGCGTAGTCCCGCCCCCTAACACAAGCACCATGGCACTCTGCGGTATTCTCCATCTCCAATACAGAGAACGCCGCGGCGCTCGTCGATGAGGGGCGGGGCTAAGCACCAGGGGGTCTCAGAAGGCGAGTCACACACACAAAAGACTCCTCCCTGTCAATGCATCATAACATTTTTATGAGAAAACTGTGCAATCCATGTTTATAGCCATTTTATAGTAAACCAGAGATCAAATAATAGAAATGGATACTCACCAGCGGATTCGTCCAGCCCCTCCCCCCGCGGTCTGCTGTTCAGCCGCAATCAGGCCGGGTAACTGATTCAGTCACGTCAGTCGGGGTCTTCTGTGCAGGGGAGGGGAGGTCTAAGCTTGCACAGAAGACCCCGACTGACGCGGCTGAACGACAGACCGCGGGAGGACGGCGAGGGACTCGCATGTGTTTATGGGGCTGGAGGAAGCCCCTGGTAAGTATCCATTCTTTCTATTATTTGGTCTCTGGTTTACTTTATGTTACTGGAAGGGTTAATTATTCAAACGTCAACTTCACTCAGAAGCTAATTGATGCATTTGGTGAAGTTAAATGTTTTAGAGCAAAAATGCAGTGTTGAGTTTCATATCATTTTAAAGGGAACCTACACTGAGAAGGATATGGATTTTTCCTTTTAAAATAATACCAGTTGCCTGACTCTCCTGCTGATCCTGTGTCTCTTATACTTTTGGCCATAAACCCTGAACAAGCATGCAGATCAGGTGCTCTGACTGAGGTCAGACTGGATTAGCTGCATAGGAGATACAAGGAAACAAAAAAAGAGCGCTCCGATGGTGCGTTACCACTTTAATAAAATCACATGCTTCAAATCAATACACTTACAGTGTTTGTGCAAGTATTGCACATTTAGGAAGCCACCAGCGAGTCCCCTCAGCGTCCTGCGCCTGGCCAGGGCTAACAGGGTCCGTGCAGATAGTAGGCAGGTGGAGAGGAGGACAACCGCCGGCTCACGATCCTCTCGGCAAGCCGTCTGACGTCACAACGCGTTTCGACGCTTAGCATGGATTAGCGGCATGCTTGTTTCAGGTGTGTGATTCAGCCACTACTGCAGCCAGAGAAATCAGCAGGACTGCCCCGCAACGAGTATTGTTTATAAGGAAACATCCATATCCCTCTCAGTTTAGATTCCCTTTAACCATTTACCGACATCCTAACGTATTAAAACGTCATGCTTACCGCTATTAACAGCAACATGACGTTTTAATACGTCGCGCATTCCCGCCGCTGCTACCGCCGTGTGTCCGCCGCTACCGCCGCCATTACCGTCGGGATCCCGTGCTGGGCGATTGGGGAAGAGGACTGAACAGTCCTCTACCCAATCGCAGTGCCTGGAGTGAATGGACGTGACCGCGAACAGCGGCTACGTCCATTCACATAAACAGGAAATGTAACAGTTTAATAAAGTGTGTAAAAAAAAAAAAAAAAAAAAGTGAACACGTCCTATGAGTGTTCACCAGCGCCATCTTGTGGCCAAAAAGTATATTACACTTACAAAATACATACATTTTTAAGTATATACACATCATTAATAAAATTACACTTCCAACCCTCCCCCCCAAAAAAAACACTTGTAAAAAAAAAAATCAGCTTAAAAAAATAAAATAAATAGTTGCCTTAGGGACTCAGCTTTTTTTATTCTATATTTTATGGGGGAAAATTAATTTTAATTTATTACATAGGGGCTTGTAATTATGGCCAGAACAAACAGAAAAATAACCACTTATATTTCAAAATAATATACTGTCGCCATACATTGTGGTAGGGACATAATCTAAACGGTTTAATTATCGGGACCACTGGGCAAATAAAACGTGTTTGTTTTATCCACAGGAGAATGTTTAATTTTAAAACTATAAAGGCTGAACACTGAGAAATAATGATTTTTTTTCTTTTTTTTTCTGTTTTTCTCATTAAAATGCATTTAGAATAAAAAAATTCTTAGCAAAATGTACTATCCACAGAAAGCCTAATTGGTGGCGAAAAAAACGAGGTATAGATCATTTTCTTGTGATAAGTAGTAATAAAGTTATTAGGGAATAAAAGGGAGGAGCGCTGACAACTGAAAATTGCTCTGGTCCGTTAGGATAAAAACCCTTGGGGGTGAACTGGTTAAGAGGAAATGAAACTAAATATGGAACAGGTTGAAAGATGCAGAAGGTTCAGTGAGGAACATAGCTGCACGTAAACAGTCTGGATGAAGCACAGACCAGCCCAGCTCTCACACAGCCAGACTTCCTGTGCAGTGAGGAAGCGTAGGCCGCGATCTGTGCGCGATCGTCAGAAAAAGGAGCAGTCATCAGAAAGGAAAAAATAAGCGGCTAGCAGACGACTGACAAATAATGTGTGTGTAATAAAACCACAAGGCGGGAGCCTGGCTGGCCTGTGGAGGAGAGGGGGGGTACCGTGCCAGCAGGATGAATACACCACTCATAGCCTGCTGCCAGGAAAGAGATCGCTGCCAGGCAAGGTGCCAAGCTGGCCGCTTCGCCCGCTGCCCACCGGGTAAAGTGATGAATGTATCATGTGAGTTATCGCCAAGAATAACACTGGAAATCCGGGAGTGAGCGAGACTGGCACTGCTGATGTAACCAGGATTCATTTATAAAAGGTGTTTTTATTTGAATTACTCTACAACCCTGAGCCAGGCTGACTGAGATAAGATTCATTACAGCAGAAACATTTCTGATTATATTGGAAGGCTGGCAAAGCAGGGTTAGGATGTAGATTGCATAATAAACACAGAGCGGTGGGTAAATGGAATTTGATTTTATAGCTGACAGTTCCGCTTTCAGGTAAAGACAAAACTTGTTACTGCAAAAGATAAAACAGTTAAAGGAGCACTATGGCAGAAAATAATAAAATTGTAAAATATGTGCAAACAAACAAGTAGTACGTTTTTTTCCAGCGTAAAATGAGCCATAAATTACTTTTCTCCTATGTTGCTGTCACTTACAGTAGGTAGTAGAAATCTGACAGAAGTGACAGGTTTTGGACTAGTCCATCTCTTCATGGTGGAATTCTCAGGGATTTATTTATTTTCAAAAGCACTTAGTGAAATGTTGCTCTGTCCAACTGCCAAAAAACTGTGTAGCGAGCAGGGAAGCTGGCCAGCATCATTGCTTAAATCCTTTTTAGGGAATATCTTTATAAAGCATAAAAGCCTTGCTGAGAATCTCCTATGAAGAGATGGACTAGTCCAAAACCTGTCGCTTCTGTCAGATTTCTACTACCTAATGTAACTGACCGCAACATAGGAGAAAAGTAATTTATGGCTCATTTTACTCTGGAAAAAATGTACTTCTTATTAGTCTAGGTTTGCATATATTTTAAATTTTACAATTTTGCGTCATAGTGCCCGTTTAAAGAATGACCGCTGCTACTGCCGTCTGATGTCTGCTAAAATCCTATCCTGCCCTGACCTGGGATGAAGTGAAAGCTTGCCAATGGAGAGGGAATTAATTATTCACAAGATCTTCCAGGAACAGCCAATACTTGTCTATCACTTCCAGTTATCAGGCTGAGCTATCGGGGCCTCTATATGTTACTGGATACATCTTTATGCTCCTTATTATGACTCAAATGTGCCTGGAAGCTCAGTGCTGCTTTCCTCCTCTCCCCACTCCCTGCAGCTGCCCGTCAGCCAGGAGTGACCATGTCAGAGTAGGGAAAACAGAAGACAGACTACATTTCCCACAATCAGTGTGTATGGATGTATTTGTAACCAAAGTAATATTGGATACTTTAGAAAACGTCATCTGACAACAGTTCGGCGGCATTACTCCGCCAGGATATCGGGCCGGGGAAGTCGCACTTACGGGGGATTTCCAGTGACGGGTGAATGGCAGAAATATTCTTGACAGCTGGCGGCGAATGTCGTCCGTCCACCTGATCTGACTCGGCGTCCTGAGCTTCTCCGTGAATGACGGCGATTCCCAGCCTTAACCGTTCAGCGAAGGACTGCGCTCTGTGGGAGGAGAGAGGTGACCGTCAGTAACAGCGTCAGGAAGGGATTACAGGGGATAATAACAATGCTTCTGCATCCAGGAAATCTTCCCGACAATATCAGCCTGTGTCGCAGACCATTCATCACTCACATTCACT
Organism: Hyperolius riggenbachi; assembly: GCF_040937935.1. Taxonomy (NCBI): domain Eukaryota; kingdom Metazoa; phylum Chordata; class Amphibia; order Anura; family Hyperoliidae; genus Hyperolius; species Hyperolius riggenbachi. Next base: position 6,190,323 of record NC_090652.1, read on the forward strand.
CCCTAACCAGCGTCTGTCATCTCCTGCTTAAAAACATATCTTGCATCGACCTTTTCTCACTCAAGACACAACTAAAATGTTAATACATACTCTTATTATATCTCGTCTGGACTATTGTAATATGCTACTTTGTGGACTACCGGCTAACAAACTGGCCCCCCTCCAGTCAGTACTGAACTCAGCTGCTCGTCTCATTCATCTCTCCTCTCGCTCTTCCTCTGCTGCTCCTCTCTGTCAGGCTCTTCACTGGCTGCCAATTAACCAGAGGATCCAGTTCAAACTCCTAACCCTAACCTACAAAGCTCTCCACAATCTCTCTCCCCGGTACATCTCCTCACTAGTTTCCAGATTCCAACCCCACCGCAATCTCAGATCTGCACATAACCCTTTCTTTGTCCTCCTCTAGAATAACCTCTTCGCAATCATGTTTACAAGATTTCTCACGTGCTTCACCCCTCCTCTGGAATCCTCTGTCACAACACATCAGTCACTCGCTAACCTTTAAGATCTTTAAAGAGAACCAGAGATGAAGCACCCTCATGTATTTTACCTTATAAATCAGTGGGAACATGACAGTAAACACCTAATCTGCTCTTTGTTACATTGTTCTCTGTTTAATTTGCCTGTTATCACCTCTAAGATAAGAATCCCGACTGAGCAGTCGCTGGCTTTGCTACAGAAAGATTATAGCTGAGACTGTGTTCTTTTGTGTCTTTTCAAGTCCAAGCCTGCCCCCTGCTGGCTTTGCTCAGGAATCATTATAGCTGAGTCATTATAGCAAAGCCAGACTCAATGCTCAGTCCGGGATTCTTATCTCAGCTAGATAACAGACACTTTTAGCAGTGAGGATGAAACAGAGGGCAGGGTAGGTGTTTTCTCTAATGTTCCCACTGATTTCTATGGTAAAATACATGAGGGTGCTTCGTCTCTGGTTCACTTTAAGGCCTTGTTCACGTTATAGGCGTTTTTGTAAAAACTGAAGCACGAGCGATTTTTAAAATCGCCCTGAAAGCGCTTGTGCAATGATTCTTTATGAGAGAGTTCATATCAGAGTGGTTCGTTTGCGATCCGCTTTGCTTGGGCCGTTTTTGAGGCGATTTGCCTCAAGGGAAGGTATAGGAAAAGAGCAAAACGCTCAGAAAATCGCTTTGGCAAGCGATTGCGTGAGCGTTTTTTTGTTTTTTATAAATACATTGTATTTGTTTCCAGGTTTTTTTCCGGATCAAAAGACGGAAGCGCTCTGCAAAAGCGCTTACAAAAAACCCACAAAGACGAGCGAACACACAGAAATATCACCAGAAAATGCTTTAAAAAACACTGGAAAAGTCCTCCACGGACGGACACGTGAGCCGAACGCAATGTGAACAAGGCCTAAACGCTCACTCAAAACTCACTTTTCCCAGACAAGCATACGCTCTAACTTAGGCCAGTTCACTCTTGACTTTTGCCCAATTGTGCTGCTTACTAAATATAAGTTAAATGAATCGTCAGGCATTTAGAAGGTATTTGCCATTTACTTAACTGGGGCTTGCTCCGGCCCCTCGCATGTCCCACGGCGACCGCTCCTTTCGCTGCCGGCCCTGGGTCCCTGCACGGTACAGAGACCGACCTTGAGGTCGTCCTTACTGCGCCTGCATGAAGCAGCGCTGTCAATCATGGCCACGTTGTCCGCAGTGTACCGCGCAGGGGTGGTGTGCAATAGTTCAGCGCCTGCGCAGTATGCTGCTAATAACGTGGCCATGATTGACAGCGGTGCTTCATGCAGGAGCAGGAAGGACGACCTTGAGGTCGGTCTCTGTACAGTGCAGGGACCCCGGGCCGGCGGCAGAGAAAGGAGCGGTCGCCGTGGGACAGCCAGCTGCGAGGGGCCAGAGAAAGCCCCAGATAAGTAAATGAGATATAACTTCTAAATGCTGGATAATTCCTTTAAAACACACTGCCTCTATGTATGCATATTGTAGATTACCCCACAACTGTATCATCTCTGTGCCCCAAGTGTCCCAGTGTCCCCTCTGTCCCCATGCCTCCAGTTTCCTCATCTATGACCGGAGCACGTCAATTAGAGTACAGGAGATTTGGGCGCAGCCGGTGCCACCACAGGCCATAATAGGAATTCCGCCTATAGCGGAGCAAAGTGAGTAACTTCTGTCAGAAGATGGGAGTTGAAGTTACTTTTAAAACACTGTAACACTGGAAGCTGAATTACATTATTCCCCACCATCCATGTGGACCTGGAGGGGGAATAGTAATTAACACCGCCGGGACTTGTGCAGCAGCAGGATCAGCCATACCTGCTGTATCCTGCGCCCAAGTCTCCCGGCGGCGATTTCTCTTGTACGCTCTATGACACCCATGTTCTCCACTGTGTCACCTCTGTCCCCCTCTCTGCCACATCTGTCCCCACTCAGTCCCCCTCTGCCTCCACTCTGTCCCTCTATACCACCTTTACCCCCCCCCCCCCCCCTGCCCTGGTCCTCCGCTCACCTCCGCCCACCTAGTATAGTGAGGTGTACCTCATGTCACTTTACCAAGTTTAAAAAACATTTTTTCTTTAAAGTTATGTAAATCAATTTTGTCAAAAACTACAAGGTCTATAAAGAAAAAAAAAAAAAAAAGTCACTTGTTTCCACCAAATCAAACTGAGCTTTTCCGGGGCGTTTGTATTGTCAGGAACTACCTGTATTTAAAGGATACCAGAGGAGAAGCACATGAGAATCATCATGGTGATGTCATGCGCGGATCGCTGCCAGCTGTGGTCGTGCCCTGCAGGACGTGCGCAGGCGCAGTGATCTCTGACTCCGGTGACCTGGAAGCGGGTGCCAGGGGGCCTATAGAGGCAGCAGAGGGGCAGAATGAAGAATTGGGGCTCACCATACATGCCAGCTCCCCCGTTTCTCATATGTGCTTTGTCTCTGGTATCCTGTAAGACTTTAGCCTGCATATAGCACACACATGTTCTGTCCGTTACGGGTTTTCCCATTTCAATTTGAAGTCAACTAAGAATTTCTAAAATGTCCAGTAAGAATACACTTTTCTGTAACTATAGCAACAGTACTGTTTGGAGTATAATAATAATAATAATATGGTAGGACATTAGACTAGGACTATAGTAGGATTAGATTGTGAGCTCCTCTGAGGACAGTCAGTAACATGACTATGTACTCTGTAATGTGCTGCAGGAGATGTCAGTGCTATATAAATACAGAATAATAATATGGTAGGACATTAGACTATGACTATGGTAGGATTAGAGTGTGAGCTCCTCTGAGGACAGTCAGTAACATGACTATGTACTCTGTAATGTGCTGCAGGAGATGTCAGTGCTATATAAATACATAATAATAATATGGTAGGGCATTAGACTATGACTATGGTAGGATTAGAGTGTGAGCTCCTCTGAGGACAGTCAGTAACATGACTATGTACTCTGTAATGTGCTGCAGGAGATGTCAGTGCTATATAAATACATAATAATAATATGGTAGGGCATTAGACTATGACTATGGTAGGATTAGAGTGTGAGCTCCTCTGAGGACAGTCAGTAACATGACTATGTACTCTGTAATGCGCTGCAGGAGATGTCAGTGTTATATAAATACATAATAATAATAATATGGGAGGACATTAGACTATGACTATGGTAGGATTAGAGTGTGAGCTCCTCTGAGGGCAGTCAGTGACATGACTATGTACTATGCTGCAGGAGATGTTGGCACATTATAAATACCACATTATTATAATAGTGGATGGATAATACCAGGCTGCACAGCAGGGGGCGGTAGTGCACTCTGTTCATACTCAGAGCTGTTAGAGACATTCCATGCTGCCAATGTAAAGCTGGGTGGTCAGTGTACTCACATGTAACACTGGATTTTGAAGCATAATAAAGAGAACACAGCACCACAGAATGTACGAAGCTAGTATGCCTAGCGTCTGAGCTACAGCGATCTTCACATTTACCTTTTTGCGGATGAAGGCGATTTGGCGACGATGACGGCGTTTCTGTAGTCGGGAATCTGCACGACACAAACACAGAAGCATGTGGTGAGGCGATATCTCATACCTCAGAGATACATCACTTCCATAGCCAAAAGTTATTACATCCTACTAACGACAGCCAGGCTGCTGGGAAATGCAGCAAGAATAATCAGAACATGTGTAAGGATAAGGAAACGTACAAATTCCCCTCAGTCAATAGTGCAAATATAATGAACCACAGCCAGAGAGCCCCCCTGGATGCCTTGTGTTTATATCCTTTACACACTGTAACTTATCCACTCTATCCACTACTACAGTATAACTACGTCCTCTGTGACTTCATCTAAGCCAGGAGTCAGTAGATATACGTCTTGTAGCAGAAGCAGTGCTGTGCAGGATTGGGCATTGCTCCTGTGCACATTTCTGGCACTATCTGATACAGCAGCACTAATTGGTGAACGGGAATGTGTGTTCCCTGAGCTAATAAGATTGATTTTTACCATTAAAAATGCTTTTATTTCTCAGTTTATAGTGAAAAATACACTGTAGCATTATTTCAGAATCAAATATCTTCACCATAAATTGTGACAGGAACATAATCTAAGTTTTGTGATAAGCGGTAAGAATAGCCAAACAAAATTTGTGTTTTTTATCTAACATAGCATTTTTTATTTTTATACTGGAATTGGAAAAAATGGCATACAATGAAAGCCTAGTTTGTCTTGAAAAAAACAATATATATTTCATTTCGGTGTCATAAGTAGGGTTAAAGTTATTGCTGATTAACCTCCTTAGCGTTAATCCCGAGTCAGGCTAGGGACGGAAAGCCGCAGAACAGGGCGGTAATCCTGTGCTTGAGTGAGTTTCATCCAGGAGCTGCTGCAGACCACTCTGTAGTATGTTTTTCTTCTTGTTTTTAGGGTCTAAAAGCTTGTGAAAAAATGTTATGGCTTTTAGACCTTAAGGGCTCTTACACAGTGGGACGTTGCATTGCAGGGGACGTTAAGGTCGCATAACTTTCCCCTAAGGCAACGCATGGAGGTGCTAAAGGTGGACGCTACATAGAGCCGCATTATGCAGCTCTTGGTGCGCCATTTTCGTTTGATAGAACCGGCAATGATTCATATGAATCATTGCTAGCAGGCAGAGAACCGAGAATGATTCATATGATTCATTGATAGCAGGCAGAGAATGATTCATATGAATCATTGCTAGCAGGCAGAGAGCCGAGAAGGATTCATATGAATCATTGCTAGCAGGCAGAGAGCCGAGGATTCATACGAATCATTGCTAGCAGGCAGAGAGCCGAGAATGATTCATGCGAATCATTGCTAGCAGGCAGAGAGCCGAGAATGATTCAAATGAATCATTGCTAGCAGGCAGAGAATGATTCATATGATTCATTGCTAGCAGGCAGAGAATGATTCATATGAATCATTGCTAGCAGGCAGAGAGCCAAGAAGGATTCATATGAATCATTGCTAGCAGGCAGAGAGCCGAGAATGATTCATATGAATCATTGCTAGCAGGCAGAGAATGATTCATATGAATCATTGCTAGCAGGCAGAAACCGAGAATCATTCATATGAATCATTGCTAGCAGGAAGAGAACCGGCAATGATTCATATGAATCATTGCTAGCAGGCAGAAACCGAGAATCATTCATATGAATCATTGCTAGCAGGCAGAGAATGATTCATATGAATCATTGCTAGCAGGCAGAGAATGATTCATATGAATCATTGCTAGCAGGAAGAGAACGGGCATTGCAGTGCAGTGAATATTAAATAGCCATGTGGCTAGGCAAAATGGTGGACTCTCCCCTCCTCCTCTCCTGCACACAAAAAACAATAAGACAACATTACTGAGCATGTGCAAACAGTCTAAAGCGGCTAAAACCGCGTATAACACACAGCATGCTGCACTGTGTTTGAACGTACAGCGTTACAATGTAATGCAACGTGGGCACTGTGAACAGCCCATTGATTTTTCATTACTGCGAGTTGGGCTGCGCTGCAGGCTGCACTAACGTGCGTCTGTGACGTCTTACTGTGAAAGCAGCCTTAATCTAGAAATAATGATAACGCCAGGGAGGATAAATAGGAACATACATAAAATGTAAATACTGCTCTGGTCCATAAAGGGGGAAACAAGCTCTGGATGCGAAGTGGCTAAAATGCAAATTCCAGATTGTAAAAGAGCCAGACGGACGCATGCATGTAATGAAGGTGTCGGGCAATTTGGGCGCAGGATAATGACGATAACGGCTCACCTGCTCCTGCACAAGTCCCGGCAGTGCTAATGACTATTCCCCCTCCAGGCTGCCATTGGCACTGGGGTAAGATGATTTTCAGCTTCCAGCTATTGCTGGCGGATGAATTACGAGGGTTTTTATAGTAATTTGGGCCCCGTCTTTTCATGGCACCCAAATGACTGACAGAGCCGGTATAGCTGTAATTCCTATTGTGCCCAAATTTCCAGCAGCGTTTCCAGCCGGACACCTAAACAGGCCATACACACATTTTCCTGCTCGATTATCTGCAGATTCCATCAGGGATCAGATGTGCTGGGAATCAATGTGCAAAAATCAGCAATCATTTTATTCCATTTCTGATCGAGAGGAAGTTAAAGAGGAACTGTCGTGAAAATCTTACAATTTAAAAAACACATAAATAAGAAGTACATTTCTTCCAGAGTAAAATGAGCCATAAATTACTTTTCTCTTATGTGTCTGTCACTTACAGTAGGATGTAGAAATTGGACTAGTCCATCTTCTCATAGGGGGGTTCTAAGTGTTTTCTTTATTTTTAAAAGCACTTAGTGAATGGCAGTTGCTCCGTCCAACTGCCAAAATAGTGTGCAGCGAGCAGGGAGGCTGGCCAGCATCTTTGTATTAATCCTTTTCAGGGAATGTCTTTATAAAGAATAAAGGCCATGCTGAGAATCCCCCATGAAAAGATGGACTAGCCCAAAACCTGTCGGTAATGTCAGATTTCTACTACCTACTGTAAGTGACAGCAACATAGGAGAAAAGTAATTTATGGCTCATTTTACTCTGGAAGAAACATACTTCTTATTTTTATGTGTTTTAAATCTTAAGATTATCGCGACAGTTTCTCTTTAATATTTATAGGTTACATTTCTATCCCCAGGAGTCAGTACAGGCAGCTTGTGTAACGCGCTGTGACTATGACACTGTAGTCGGGATAATTAAAGGGCACCTGAAGCAAGAGGGATACGGAGGCTGCCATATTTATTGCCTTTTAAACAATACCAGTTACCCGGCAGTCCTTCTGATCCTCTGTCTTTAATACATTTAGCCATAGCCCCTGAACAAGCATGCAGATCAGAACTCTGAAGTGTGACTGGATTAGCTGCATGCTTGTTTCAGGTGTGTGATTCAGACACTACTGCAGCCAGAGAGACCAGCAGGAAAACCAGCAGTGTTGCCAACTCATCCCTTTAATTACTGACACATATGCAGCTAAGGCACTGATTATGTGCAAATAGCCCCAGAACCTGTATAACTTAGATGTGTCAGTAACTAAAGGGATGAGTTGGCAACACTGACAACCAGGCAACTGGTATTGTTTAAATTGGAGCTGAACTCTTGCACAGCACACAATGAACAGTTTTTATTTCAGGTGTACAGTAGTTGATGGGAAAGAAACAACAAACAAAACAAAAATGAACTTCTCTGTATTCTGTGTTTAAGCAGATTAACATGTTTATTTCTCATCAGTAACTGTGAATAGACTGTGGGGGGGGGGGGGGGGGGGGGTCTGACTAAGCAATTCTCCATATAGTAACCACTGAAGCTTAACCCTTTCAGTGCCTTCTGAAAACGTGAAACCTAATAAAATAAACGTTTATATTTAGTATTTCCACAAATGGTTATGCTGTGGCTTTTTTTTACGTTTTATTGAGCCACAATAACACAAACTGTACAATCACTTAATTCAGCACTTTGATATATTTTAATTGTACAAAGCATAGTATATAACATGAACACTTAGAGGTCACTACACAGAGCGATTGGCTAATCTTTTAAAGCAAAGGTGCGTTTAGTTCCAGTTTAGGGGAAATACATATGGCAGCCTCCATATCCCGGGGGGGGGGTCAGCGTCTTCTGAGGAGGCGCATGCACGGCACAAACACTGCCACACTGTCAGGAGGGCACTGTACCTGCGCAGTACACTCCGGGCGACGTGGGCGCATTCTCGGGCGGGGCGGGCGCACACAAAGGTAGGACCCCAGAAAAGACTGGAGCTGTGGCGAAGGACCAAAGTAAGGCTGGAAGAAGCCCCAGGTAAAAAAAGATGGATTTAATTTCCCACCTTGGAAGTCCTTTAAAGGGAGCCCGAGGTGAGAGGGCTATGGAGGCTGCCATATTTACTTCCTTTTATGCCATACCAGTTGCCTGGCTATCCTGCTGATCCTCTGCCTCTAATACTTTTATCCATAGCCCCTGAACAAGCATGCAGCAGATCAGGTGTTTCTGACTGGATTAGCCATATGCTTGTTCCAGGGTTTTAATGCCAGAAGAGCAATAGGGCTGCCAGGCAATAGGCATTGTTTATAGGATATAAATATGGCGGCCTCCATATCTCGCTGTAAAGAGCCAGCGGGATTGCAGTCAGTGGGACATACAGATCAGGACACTGGCTATGCAGGGCCGCAGTGTACACAGCAGCAGCTAATGAAATGCACGCTCATTGCTCAGCTGGGAACGTGATCTGCCTGTGTGGTGCCAGGGAAGAACGCCTTCCTATATCTGTGCTGTAATTCTGTAGCGTGGGGATCATGTGACACTGATTCTGGCAGGAAGAAGCAGAGACAGAACAGATTGGGAGGTCATGTGACCAGCCAGGTGATCATGTGACCAGCCAGGTGATCATGTGACCAGCCAGGTGATCATGTGACCAGCCACAAGGCCATGAACCCAGGGAAACACAGGCTCATTCATTTCCTCTGCACAGATTTCAAGTGGAAAATAGAGGAAATACACCCTGTATGTAATTAGAGTTGAGCCTGTCCAATTCCCCCTCATCTGTGACCAAGCACAAGTTGTAATTTGATCTCTTAGCTGCCTGCCATGGCAGAGAGCTAATTTGTAAACACAGGATGTTAAAGGGGTTCTCTGGGGGAGGTGTTTAAAAACAAAAACCAACACTTTCCTAGGGCTTCTACCAGCCCCCCCTGCAGCTGTCATGTCCCGCGCCATCCTCCTACAATCCTCGATCCCCGCTGCCAACACCAGTCAATTATTCATCTTACAAGACGAATAGTACGTGCTCCCTCGCGGGTCATCGGGAGCTACTGCACAGGCACAGTATGAAGTTTGCTTGTACTGTCCCTGCGCAGTAAGCTCCCGATGATGTGCGCAGGAGCGAGGAAACGCACGGCAGCGCAGCAGCAGTTGTATCAGATGACGATTCAGACTGGAACCAGCGGCGGGGAACAGCGAATCGTTGGAGGACGGTGGGGGACATAACAGCTGCAGGGGGCCCGGTAGAAACCCCTGGTAAGTGTGTTTTTATTTTCAACCCCCTCCCACAGAAACCCTTTAACCCTATGTCTGCTTCCATGAAAGCAGGAAGTAGACACACTGCAGATTTATTGCAGGATTTGTATCACCTGTGACAAAGAAATGTTTTTCTTTAAAGGATATTATGCTGTTGCTTATCGAGCAGAGAGTAAGTTCTGAGTTCAGGTCCGTTTTAAATAGAAACTACAGTCGTTCCATGTTTTTGAAAACCTACTGGACAAATAAAGTTCTTTTTTACTTCACTGCCCATAAAATGTTATTTTACAAATACACATTTGTGAAAATTCTGACTAAGTTCTGGAACCTCCTTCTTTCCGCCATAAAGGAAAATGACCGAGAATATTTTAAAATGTAAAATACATACAGGAAGTCCCCAACTTACGAACGACCCAAAAATGTAAAATTGGATTCTGTGGAAACAGGTCAATTTTTTTTTTTGCCCCCAAAACACCTTGAAATTTTAAAAATTGTTTTTCTCAAATACTACAAAGAAAAAAAAAGTTTTTTTAAACAGGAAAATAATTAATTTTTTAGTATTTATATAGCGCCGACATATTATGCAGCGCTGTACAGAGTATATATTTAGTCTTGTCACTATTAACTAACTGTTCCTCAAGGGAGCTCACAATCTAATCCCTACCATAGTCATATGCCTATTGCCTATGTATTGTGTAGTGTATGTATCGTGTAGTGCATGTATTGTAGGCTAGGTCCAATTTAGAGGGAAGTCAATTAACTCATCTGTATGTTTTTGGGGTGTGGGAGGAAACCGGAGTGCCTGGGGGAAACCCACACAGACATGGAGAGAACATACAAACTCCTTGCAGATGTTGACCTGGCTGGGAACCGAACCGGGGACCCAGCGCTGCAAGGTGAGAGCGCTAACCACTACGTCACCGTGCTGCCCAAAATAAGATTTTGCTGCTGTACACTAAACTCTATTCAGTAGCGAGTTCCAAGATCTGCATAAATATTTTAAAGCAAACCCGCTATCCAGCGCTGGGACCCTCCGAGCTCCCGGCCATAAACGAGCGCATCAGCACCAGGGAGGAGCAACGGATGAATTCCGAATAGGTTGTATTCGGAATTCATCCAGGAAATGAGGCGCGTCCCAATTCACGGTCACGTGACTACCTCACTTCCTTCTTCAACCCGAAAGGAGTAAGAGCGGTAGTCACGTGACCGTGAATTGGTGGGACAGATTACAGCAGAAGGGCTCCTGGGTAAGTTTAACCCTCCCAAGCCCCCCCCTCAGGTGTGCTAATTACCTGGATGAATACAGCACTGCGGAGCCACTGGGGATCGCCTTGTTTCCGCTGCTGCACAGACACGAAGCATCCCGCGCAGTGCGGCTGCACTTGATCACTGATGGGGACGGGGTTGTAAACGTCCAGAGGGTCCCATCGCTGGATTGGTGGTGCGGAGGGCAGCGTGGGAAGCCTGTGGTGGTTCCAGGGCCTTCCCCCAACCGAGGCAAGTATATGACTGTTTTTTTTAAAAAAAGTTACAAGTTTGCTTTAAAAGGACTTTAACTTACCTGGGGATTCTACCGGCCCCCTGCAGCTGCCCTGAGCCCGTGTTACCATTCCGCGATGTCCCTATCCCCCCCCCCCCCAGCACCCCTCTTTCCTCTGGATCCGCGGGCCTCCTGATTGCGCTGCTGGGGCTGGGCGGACCCTGAGCATCAGGGAAGTGTGCAGGTGGGGACGTGCATGCGCAGTGGCCATCAACTCGCTGCGTCGCCCGGCCGAAAGAGGGTCACTGCACAGGTAAGTTAAACTGTTGGATCATCAGGGGGCTCTGTGTGGCTGATATTGTGGTGAAGTCTGTCCCACAGGAGACTGTGAGGACCATGGTGCTGACAGTTTCCTGTCTGTGAACCTCATTGCATTGTGGGAAATAGCTGTTTACAGCTGTTCTCAACTGCCAAAAAAGCAAGCAGCATCTCCTTCCAGTGACATCACCTGCCAGCAGTAAACATGTCACCACTTGTGATAAATGTCAGAATGTAAATCAGGGAGAGGAAAGACTTTACAATGGGCAAATACTGACTAATCATTTATACAGAATTATTGTAAAAATGAAGCATTTTTTTATTACATAACTTTCACTGGAGTTCCTCTTTAAGTGTACCGCAGCAAAATTTAATTTTTATCCAGTTTAAAAAACATGTTTTCTTTGAATTTTTTACGGAGGGTCTGAAGCCTTCTAAAAATCAACTTTTTTATTAATACATTTATCTTCAGTAATATCAGCAGTGCTAAAACACTGCATTCCCGCGGCAGAACGATATTATTAAACCCCCCAAATCCCTGGGGCAAAATGTGGGGAGCGCTTCATGGTAGAGGCAGAAGTAGAGATTTAGGCTGTAGCTCTGCCTCTACTGGCGTCAATCTGCGCTGATCGCTTCCTCTCCCCGCCCCTCTCAGTCTTCTTTCACTGAGAGAGGCAGTGATCAGCGGGGACTGACGCTAATGGAGGCAAAACTACAGTGCTAAGCTCTGCCTCCCTGGGCAGAAAAAACTCTGAAAGTCATGGAATTTTGCCCTGGTATTTGGGGGGTTTAAAGGGACTCCGAGCAGTGAATAAAAACAAAATCTGAACTTACTTGGGGCTCCCTCCAGCCCACCGTAGGTCAGGAGGTCCCTCTGCGTCCTTCTGGCTCTTCTCCCAGGCCCTGCTCAGAAATGACTCCCAGCGACACCGGGACCGAGTGTCGGGCTCTCTCTTCCTGAAAGATGACATTAGTTGTCATCACGGGGGCCGGTGTGACAGTACTGCGTAAGCGCGGTTTAATCGCGCATGCGCAGTACTGTCACGCCGGCCGCAGTGATGATGCGAGGCGGCCGGCGTGATGACGACTAACGTCATATTTCAGGAAGAGAGAGCCCGCCACTCGGTCCCGGCGTCGCCGGGAGCCATTTCTGACCAGGTCCTGGGGAAGGAGCCAGTAGGACGCCGAGGGACCTCCCAATCTACGGTGGGCTGTAGAAAGCCCCAGGTAAGTTCAGATTTTGTTTTTATTCACTGATCTGAGTGCCCTTTAATGACAGCGTTCTGCCGCGGGAATGCAGCGTTTTAGCACTGCTGATATTGCTGAAGATAAATGTCTAATAAAAAGGATTTTTATAAGGCTTCAGACTCTCTTTAAGAACTAAAAAAGCTTTTTGGAAAAAAAAAAAAAATGGGGGCTTGTTCCTACTTGTTTCTGGTTTGCTTGAATGTGTTTTCACAATTCATGGGGAAAAAAAAAATCGTTGATGGCGACAACATTCGTAATTTTGCACAAAAAAAAAAAACGTTGAAATTTACCAATGGACTTTGCGAATTCAATTTCAAAATCTTAATTATGCATAATCATAACTGAAATTATGCGCAAGCGAAATTAGCACATTACATCATCAATAGGACACAAGGGGGCACAAAGGGGGACAGAAGGAGGCACAAAGGGGGACAGAAGGAGGCACAAAGGGGGACAGAAGGAGGCACAAAGGGGGACAGAAGGAGGCACAAAGGGGGACAGAAGGAGGCACAAAGGGGGACAGAAGGAGGCACAAAGGGGGACAGAAGGAGGCACAAAGGGGGACAGAAGGAGGCACAAAGGGGGACAGAAGGAGGCACAAAGGGGGACAGAAGGAGGCACAAAGGGGGACAGTGCAACAGAAGTGGTACAGAAGGACACGGAAAGGCAGAGGAACACAGGGGAGACAGAGAGACACTAAATGAACAGGGGGGACAGAGGTGACAAAGGTGACACTAAGTATACAAGTGGACAAATGGCACAGAGGGGTGCACTGGATGCATAGGGGGACATAGACGAGGTAAAGGGGACAGAGATGGCAAAACTTATGGACAGATTCAGCTTAAGAATTAACCTACAGACCCACTTTTTTTTGTTAACCAGGGACAACCTGTACATAAAAAAAAATGTAGATTTGGACTCTAATTTAATTTTCCTATGTCGCTGTCACTTACAGTAGGTAATGAAAATCTGACAGGTTTTGGACTAGTTCATCTCCTCTTAAGGGATTCTCAGGTATTGCTTTATTTACAAAATTACAAGAAATTTGCATATTAGACGTAAAATAGAGAGGAATGTCGACTCCGAGGATACTCATCCCTCTATTGTAACCAGCTGGGGAATCCAAATCATTTCCTATCAGTAGCAGAAATATAAAAAGGAGACAAAACAACCCAAAGGACAACACCACAAGGAATTTGAAGGTAACATTCTCACTACTGAGATGGTTAGGCCTTGTCCACACTGATAACAGCACCCAGCACTGCACAGGCTGTATGAGACAAGGACTGGCCTGGTCACTAAGCAGACAGACTGGTCACAACACCCAGCACTGCACAGGCTGTATGAGACAAGGACTGGCCTGGTCACTAAGCGGACAGACTGGTCACAGCACCCGGCACTGCACAGGCTGTATGAGACAAGGACTGGCCTGGTCACTAAGCGGACAGACTGGTCACAGCACCCAGCACTGCACAGGCTGTATGAGACAAGGACTGGCCTGGTCACTAAGCGGGCAGACTGGTCACAGCCCCCAGCACTGCACAGGCTGTATGAGACAAGGACTGGCCTGGTCACTAAGCGGGCAGACTGGTCACAGCACCCAGCACTGCACAGGCTGTATGAGACAAGGACTGGCCTGGTCACTAAGCAGACAGAGTGGTCACAGCACCCAGCACTGCACAGGCTGTATGAGACAAGGACTGGCCTGGTCACTAAGCAGACAGACTGGTCACAACACCCAGCACTGCACAGGCTGTATGAGACGAGGACTGGCCTGGTCACTAAGCGGACAGACTGATAACAGCACCCAGCACTGCACAGGCTGTATGAGACAAGGACTGGCCTGGTCACTAAGCGGGCAGACTGGTCACAGCACCCAGCACTGCACAGGCTGTATGAGACAAGGACTGGCCTGGTCACTAAGCAGACAGAGTGGTCACAGCACCCAGCACTGCACAGGCTGTATGAGACAAGGACTGGCCTGGTCACTAAGCAGACAGACTGGTCACAACACCCAGCACTGCACAGGCTGTATGAGACGAGGACTGGCCTGGTCACTAAGCGGACAGACTGATAACAGCACCCAGCACTGCACAGGGTGTATGAGACAAGGACTGGCCAGTTCACTAAGCGGACAGACTGGTCCCAGCACCCAGCACTGCACAGGCTGTATGAGACAAGGACTGGCCTGGTCACTAAGCGGGCAGACTGGTCACAGTACCAGCACTGCACAGGCTGTATGAGACAAGGACTGGCCTGGTCACTAAGCGGACAGACTGGTCACAGCACCCAGCACTGCACAGGCTGTATGAGACAAGGACTGGCCTGGTCACTAAGCGGACAGACTGGTCACAGCAACCAGCACTGCACAGGCTGTATGAGACAAGGACTGGCCTGGTCACTAAGCGGACAGAGTGGTCACAGCACCCAGCACTGCACAGGCTGTATGAGAAGGACTGGCCAGGTCACTAAGCGGACAGACTGGTCACAGCACCCAGCACTGCACAGGCTGTATGAGACAAGGACTGGCCTGGTCACTAAGCGGACAGAGTGGTCACAGCACCCAGCACTGCACAGGCTGTATGAGACAAGGACTGGCCTGGTCACTAAGCGGACAGACTGGTCACAGCACCCAGCACTGTACAGGCTGTATGAGACAAGGACTGGCCTGGTCACTAAGCGGACAGACTGGTCACAGCCCCCGGCACTGCACAGGCTGTATGAGACAAGGACTGGCCAGTTCACTAAGCGGACAGACTGGTCCCAGCACCCAGCACTGCACAGGCTGTATGAGGCAAGGACTGGCCTGGTCACTAAGCGGGCAGACTGGTCACAGTACCAGCACTGCACAGGCTGTATGAGACAAGGACTGGCCTGGTCACTAAGCGGACAGACTGGTCACAGCACCCAGCACTGCACAGGCTGTATGAGACAAGGACTGGCCTGGTCACTAAGCGGACAGACTGGTCACAGCACCCAGCACTGCACAGGCTGTATGAGACAAGGACTGGCCTGGTCACTAAGCAGACAGACTGGTCACAGCACCCAGCACTGCACAGGCTGTATGAGAAGGACTGGCCTGGTCACTAAGCGGACAGACTGGTCACAGCCCCCAGCACTGCACAGGCTGTATGAGACAAGGACTGGCCTGGTCACTAAGCGGACAGACTGGTCACAGCACCGAGCACTGCACAGGCTGTATGAGACAAGGACTGGCCTGGTCACTAAGCGGACAGACTGGTCACAGCACCCAGCACTGCACAGGCTGTATGAGAAAAGGACTGCCCTGGTCACTAAGCGGACAGACTGGTCACAGCACCCAGCACTGCACAGGCTGTATGAGACAAGGACTGGCCTGGTCACTAAGCGGGCAGACTGGTCACAGTACCAGCACTGCACAGGCTGTATGAGACAAGGACTGGCCTGGTCACTAAGCGGACAGACTGGTCACAGCACCCAGCACTGCACAGGCTGTATGAGACAAGGACTGGCCTGGTCACTAAGCGGACAGACTGGTCACAGCAACCAGCACTGCACAGGCTGTATGAGACAAGGACTGGCCTGGTCACTAAGCGGACAGACTGGTCACAGCACCCAGCACTGCACAGGCTGTATGAGACAAGGACTGGCCTGGTCACTAAGCGGACAGAGTGGTCACAGCACCCAGCACTGCACAGGCTGTATGAGAAGGACTGGCCAGGTCACTAAGCGGACAGACTGGTCACAGCACCCAGCACTGCACAGGCTGTATGAGACAAGGACTGGCCAGTTCACTAAGCGGACAGACTGGTCCCAGCACCCAGCACTGCACAGGCTGTATGAGACAAGGACTGGCCTGGTCACTAAGCGGACAGACTGGTCACAGCACCCGGCACTGCACAGGCTGTATGAGACAAGGACTGGCCTGGTCACTAAGCGGGCAGACTGGTCACAGTACCAGCACTGCACAGGCTGTATGAGACAAGGACTGGCCTGGTCACTAAGCGGACAGACTGGTCACAGCACCCGGCACTGCACAGGCTGTATGAGACAAGGACTGGCCTGGTCACTAAGCGGACAGATTGGTCACAGCACCCAGCACTGCACAGGCTGTATGAGACAAGGACTGCCCTGGTCACTAAGCGGACAGACTGGTCACAGCACCCAGCACTGCACAGGCTGTATGAGACAAGGACTGGCCTGGTCACTAAGCGGACAGACTGGTCACAGCACCCAGGACTGCACAGGCTGTATGAGACCAGGACTGGCCTGGTCACTAAGCGGACAGAGTGGTCACAGTACCCAGCACTGCACAGGCTGTATGGGACAAGGACTGGCCTGGTCACTAAGCGGACAGACTGGTCACAGCACCCAGCACTGCACAGGCTGTATGAGACAAGGACTGGCCTGGTCACTAAGTGGACAGACTGGTCACAGCACCCGGCACTGCACAGGCTGTATGAGACAAGGACTGGCCTGGTCACTAAGCGGACAGACTGGTCACAGCACCCAGCACTGCACAGGCTGTATGAGACAAGGACTTGCCTGGTCACTAAGCGGACAGACTGGTCCCAGCACCCAGCACTGCACAGGCTGTATGAGAGGAGGACTGGCCTGGTCACTAAGCGGACAGACTGGTCACAGCACCCAGCACTGCACAGGCTGTATGAGACAAGGACTGGCCTGGTCACTAAGCGGACTGGACACAGTACCAGCACTGCACAGGCTGTATGAGACAAGGACTGGCCTGGTCACTAAGCGGACAGACTGGTCACAGCACCCAGCACTGCACAGGCTGTATGAGACAAGGACTGGCCTGGTCACTAAGCGGACTGGTCACAGTACCAGCACTGCACAGGCTGTATGAGACAAGGACTGGCCAGGTCACTAAGCGGACAGACTGGTCACAGCACTCAGCACTGCACAGGCTGTATGAGACAAGGACTGGCCTGGTCACTAAGCGGACAGACTGGTCACAGCACCCAGCACTGCACAGGCTGTATGAGACAAGGACTGGCCTGGTCACTAAGCAGACAGACTGGTCACAACACCCAGCACTGCACAGGCTGTATGAGACAAGGACTGGCCTGGTCACTAAGCGGACAGACTGGTCACAGCACCCAGCACTGCACAGGCTGTATGAGACAAGGACTGGCCTGGTCACTAAGCGGACAGACTGGTCACAGCACCCAGCACTGCACAGGCTGTATGAGACAAGGACTGGCCTGGTCACTAAGCGGACAGACTGGTCACAGCACCCAGCACTGCACAGGCTGTATGAGACAAGGACTGGCCTGGTCACTAAGCGGACAGACTGGTCACAGCACCCAGCACTGCACAGGCTGTATGAGACAAGGACTGCCCTGGTCACTAAGCGGACAGACTGGTCACAGCACCAAGCACTGCACAGGCTGTATGAGACAAGGACTGCCCTGGTCACTAAGCGGACAGACTGGTCACAGTACCAGCACTGCACAGGCTGTATGAGACAAGGACTGGCCTGGTCACTAAGCGGACAGACTGGTCACAGCACCCAGCACTGCACAGGCTGTATGAGACAAGGACTGGCCTGGTCACTTAGCAGACAGACTGGTCACAGCACCCAGCACTGCACAGGCTGTATGAGACAAGGACTGGCCTGGTCACTAAGCGGACAGACTGGTCACAGCACCCAGCACTGCACAGGCTGTATGAGACAAGGACTGGCCTGGTCACTAAGCGGACAGACTGGTCACAGCACCCAGCACTGCACAAGCTGTATGAGACAAGGACTGGCCTGGTCACTAAGCGGGCAGACTGGTCACAGCACCCAGCACTGTACAGGCTGTATGAGACAAGGACTGCCCTGGTCACTAAGCGGACAGACTGGTCACAGCACCCAGCACTGTACAGGCTGTATGAGACAAGGACTGGCCAGGTCACTAAGCGGACAGACTGGTCACAGCACCCAGCACTGCACAGGCTGTATGAGACAAGGACTGGCCTGGTCACTTAGCAGACAGACTGGTCACAGCACCCAGCACTGCACAGGCTGTATGAGACCAGGACTGGCCTGGTCACTAAGCGGACAGACTGGTCACAGCACCCAGCACTGCACAGGCTGTATGAGACAAGGACTGGCCTGGTCACTAAGCGGACAGACTGGTCACAGCACCCGGGACTGCACAGGCTGTATGAGACCAGGACTGGCCTGGTCACTAAGCGGACAGAGTGGTCACAGTACCCAGCACTGCACAGGCTGTATGGGACAAGGACTGGCCTGGTCACTAAGCGGACAGACTGGTCACAGCACCCAGCACTGCACAGGCTGTATGAGACAAGGACTGGCCTGGTCACTAAGTGGACAGACTGGTCACAGCACCCGGCACTGCACAGGCTGTATGAGACAAGGACTGGCCTGGTCACTAAGCGGACAGACTGGTCACAGCACCCAGCACTGCACAGGCTGTATGAGACAAGGACTTGCCTGGTCACTAAGCGGACAGACTGGTCCCAGCACCCAGCACTGCACAGGCTGTATGAGAGGAGGACTGGCCTGGTCACTAAGCGGACAGACTGGTCACAGCACCCAGCACTGCACAGGCTGTATGAGACAAGGACTGGCCTGGTCACTAAGCGGACTGGTCACAGTACCAGCACTGCACAGGCTGTATGAGACAAGGACTGGCCTGGTCACTAAGCGGACAGACTGGTCACAGCACCCAGCACTGCACAGGCTGTATGAGACAAGGACTGGCCTGGTCACTAAGCGGACTGGTCACAGTACCAGCACTGCACAGGCTGTATGAGACAAGGACTGGCCAGGTCACTAAGCGGACAGACTGGTCACAGCACCCAGCACTGCACAGGCTGTATGAGACAAGGACTGGCCAGGTCACTAAGCGGGCAGACCGGTCACAGCACCCAGCACTGCACAGGCTGTATGAGACAAGGACTGGCCTGGTCACTAAGCGGACAGACTGGTCACTGCACCCAGCACTGCACAGGCTGTATGAGACAAGGACTGGCCTGGTCACTAAGCGGACAGACTGGTCACAGCACCCAGCACTGCACAGGCTGTATGAGACAAGGACTGGCCTGGTCACTAAGCGGACAGACTGGTCACAGCACCCAGCACTGCACAGGCTGTATGAGACAAGGACTGGCCTGGTCACTTAGCAGACAGACTGGTCACAGCACCCAGCACTGCACAAGCTGTATGAGACAAGGACTGCCCTGGTCACTAAGCGGACAGACTGGTCACAGCACCCAGCACTGTACAGGCTGTATGAGACAAGGACTGGCCAGGTCACTAAGCGGACAGACTGGTCACAGCACCCAGCACTGCACAGGCTGTATGAGACAAGGACTGGCCTGGTCACTTAGCAGACAGACTGGTCACAGCACCCAGCACTGCACAGGCTGTATGAGACAAGGACTGGCCTGGTCACTAAGCGGACAGACTGGTCACAGCAGCACCAGTTACAGGATACCTGACCCGATCCAAAGTTAAATCCTCTTAAAAATGTATCTAAGGCCAAATAAAACCCCAAGATACTTACCTAAAGGGCAACTGAAGTGAGAGGTATACAGAGGCTGCTATATTTATTTCCTTTTAAGCAATACCAGTTGCCTGGCTGTCCTGCTGATCCTCTGCCTCTAGCATGCAGCAGATCAGGTGTTTCTGACATTATTGTCAGATCTGACAAGATTAGCTGCATGCTTGTTCCTGGTGCTTGATTCAGACACTGCTGCAGCCAAATAGATCAGCAGGGCTGCCAGGCAACTGGTATTGTTTAACAGGAAATAAATATGGCAACCTCCATATACATCTCAATACAGTTGTCCTCAAAGGAAGTGGGAAGCATCTGGATCCTGCAGAGGTCTCCCACGTCCCCTCCGTTGCTGTGCATGAGGCCCCAGAACATATCCCATAAGAGCTTGTCAGACTTCTGATGGCGACAGCGCTCTTCTTCATGAATAAGAGCAGCCGTAATGCGCCTGTGTGAGTACGGAGGAGTCTGCACAGTAAGCTGGAGCCACTTGTGTACTAGCAGTTTCGTGCTCCTGCGCAGGCATGGCCGTACAGGAAGAGGCATGTGGCCGTGCATGGAGAGGCATGTGGCCTTGCATGGAGAGGCATGTGGCCGCATAAAGAGATGCGGCCATGCACGAGGGGGCGCGGCCATGCACGAGGGGGCGCGGCCATGCACGAGGTGGCGCGGCCATGCACGAGGTGGCGCGGCCATGCACGAGGGGAAGCGGCCATGCATGAAGACGCATGCGGTCGTGGTTCTTCAGGAGGGTCCAGTGCAGCAGCGGTGCTGGCAAGGTGGACACGGGAAGCAACAGGAGGCTCAAGAAGCGTCCCTCTACCGAGTTAAGCATCTGGTGGGAGTGATTACAGCTTCACCCTCTTCTATGTTAAAAATATAGTACAAAACAGATACTTTGTTTAGGATATAAAAAAAGATGGGCCTATCCCCAGGCTCCCTAGGCTGATGTGACCCCAGAGTTCCAATTAGCAGGAAGTACCCAGGAAGTCTGGGCTAACGCTCTCCTTTCAAGTTACAACACTTCACAGCTTCAGTACATCTACTCCCCTGCAGACTTCATTTAAACGCCCAGGGGAGTAAATATACGTACCTCTGCTACTTCCACTGCTGTACGCGCTCCCGCTTATTTGTGCGCTCCTTCACGTTGCCATCTGCCCGCCAGGAGATCAATTAATGGGAAAGCAATTCCTAATCATTGATCTAAGTCCCCGTAGCCCTTCTATAGGAAGCTGCACGATCATTCTAATAAATAAAAGTTTCCCATCCTCTGTACACTTCCTGTAAGCATACATATTTCATTTACAGGATGCATTAAAAATCCATCTTGTGGCCAAATAGTAAAACTACATCTAAAAGCATTTTTTTTTTTAAATGCAAAGATCTGTTTTTACATTTTAAATTAACCCCTTACCTCCCACACTCCCCAATAGTTACCAACATTTATTTTTTTTTTGTAAAAAAAATAAAATAAATTTACAATTATAAAAAATACATAAATAGTTTTCTTAGGGACTGAACTTTTTTAATATGTATGTCAAGAGGGTATAATACTGTTACTTTATAAAATTATGGGCTTTTTATTAGTGATGGACGCAAAACTGAAAAAAAAAAATGCATCTTTATTTCCTAATAAAATATTGGTGCCAGACATTGCGATAGGGACATAATTTAAATGGCGTAATAACCGGTACAAAAGGGCAAATTACGTGGATTTTAATTACGGTAGCATGCATTATTTAAAAAAAATTATAATGGCCGAAAACTGAAAAATAAGGATTTTTTTCCAATTTTTTCTCATTTTCCCATTAAAAAACATTTAGAATAAAATAATTCTTGGCATAATGTCCCACCTAAAGAAAGCCTAATTAGTGATCAAAAAAACACATTTAACACATTTCATTGTGATAAGTAATGATAAAGTTATAGATGAATGAATGGAAGGAGTGCTGAAAGGTGAAAATTGCTTGGATGCTGAAGGGGTAAAACCCCTCAGTTGTGAAGTGGTTAAAGGATACCCGAAGTGACATGTGACATGATGAGATAGACATGGGTATGTATAGTGCTTAGCACACAAATAACTATGCTGTGTTCCTTTTTTCTTTCTCTGCCTGAAAGAGTTAAATATCAGGTATGTAAGTGGCTGACTCAGTCCTGACTCAGACAGGAAGTGACTACAGTGTGACCCTCATTGATAAGAAATTCCAACTATAAAACACTTTCCTAGCAGAGAATGGCTTCTGAGAGCAAGAAAGAGGTAAAAAGGGGCATTTCTTATCAGTGCACAAACACATGTCTATTTCATCATGTCACTTCGGGTATCCTTTAACATATAGCCCATCACAATATTCAATGGCAATTTTTATCTTCTACTTTGTAAGCTTTACATTAACTGTAACTGACTGTTGTATTATTACTGCACAACATGTTTTGTTTAATTCATATGTACAACATCCTGCATTGATATAATTTATGATGCGAACGTTGTAGTTATTCTTTTGCACTATACTGCATGTACAATCATTTTCATTACAAAAACAAAATAAAAAAAATATTGAAACAAAATTGTAGTACAGACCCCCCCCCCCTTTGCAGCTCTGTCAGTAAAAACATTCATTCTATTTGTACCCGTGATGACACAAGTCCCTCGTCTACACTCCATTCATGCAGTAAATGCTGGTCCCAGGCAGGGAGTGTTGAGCACATTAGAATAAGGGGAGGAGCAACAATTCCACACAAGTATTAAAACCCCCCATCATATTTTAGTCATAAAAAAGCATTAAATGCAACTGTATATACCTACTACTAGTATAAGTACCTGAATGTGCCTCCTGTAACGCCCAGCACAAGGGGAGGGGCGGGGCAATGCTGTCAGGCTTACACTGTAACACCTTGTTTAAGGGAGGAGCAATCACAGTGCCAGCCCATTAGTCACAGTCCAATCAGCATGTCCTGACCAGTCTGTGTTTGCAGGGTGCCCTGGAGAAGTGTCAGGTCGGGGGGCTGGTTTTGTCTGGAATCATCTGAATCACAGGACTGGCTGGACGGGATTACAAACGTTTGACAGGTCAGATATCTCACATGCACGGTATAAAAACTCTGTTCTTAGTGACCTTCTCACCATTAACCTGAACTGAAAGCTTTGGTTGTGTTGCTAGATGTAACAGGAAGTACTCACAGCTTCTGGCAGCTTCCTCTGTCCCTCCCGACTCCCATTAAGAAAGGTTTGGGGAATCGATTGAATCGCAGACATCCTCATACCACTACTGTACCCTCTAAAACTACTTAAAGCTAACCTGAAGTGAAAATAAACTTATGAGATCATGAATCGTATGTGTAAAACAGGTAAGACATAGAACACTAGTAGCAAAGAAAAAGTCTATTGTTTTCCAGTACAGGAAGAGTTAAAGCATACCCGAAGTGGCATGTGACATGATGAGATAGACATGTGTATGTACAGTGCCTAGCACACAAATTTCCCTTTTTATCTCTTTCTTGCTCTCAGGTGCCATTTTCTGCTAGTAAAGTGATTTATAGTTGTAATTTCTTATCAGTGAGGGTTACACTGTAGTCACTTCCTGTCTGAGTCAGGACTGAGTCAGCCACTTACATATCTGATATTTAACTCTTTCAGGCAGAGAAAGAAAAAAAGGAACACAGAATAGTTATTTGTGTGCTTGGCAATGTACATATACATGTCTACATCATGTCACAGGTCACTTCGGGTAGCCTTTTAAGGACAATTGAAGTGAAAAGAATATGGAGGCCGCCATATTTATTTCCTGTTAAACAACACCAGTTGCCTGTCAGATCACCTGATCCATTTAGCTGCAGTACTGTCTGAATCACACCAGGAACAAGCATGCAGCTTATATTGTCAGATCTGACAATAATGTCAGGAACATCTGATCTGCTGCATGCTTGTTCAGGGGCTGTAGCTAAAAGTATTAGCGTCAGAGGATCAGCAGGACAGCCAGGCAACTGGTATTGTTTAAAAGGAAATAAATATGGCAGCCTCCGTACACCTCTCACTACAGTTGTCCTTTAAAACACTTCAGTTATCTACACAAGAGTTTCTCTGATCTATTCCACCCACTGGGTCGAAGAAAGTCTTGTTTTCTGAAGCACTTAAACAGAAAATAAACAGCGAGAGACAGCTTGTTACAAGGTTTTACTGAAGGAAAGTTCAAAGGGTCATTAGCTCTGCTCTGTATTATAGTATAAAAGACTGAGTGTGGTTTGACCACTTATTGCTTCAGGGGCGTAGAGATTTGTCTGTACAAGTTAAAGGGAAGGTTCAGGGAAACCTGTACACTGTGCATGCGCAGTACAGCCCGGATGACGTCCGATGACGTCAGCGCGCCCGTGTGGGACGCAGAAGAGCCCGTCCTTGGAGCGCAAAAGAGCCCGACCTGGCAGCCGGCCTGGCCAGGTCGGGTCGGCCACCGAAGACGACCGGAAGCCTCCGGAGCGGTGCCGAGGGCATGTCCTGCCTGCCACGGGCTGGAGGAAGCCCCAGGTAAGTGGATAGGGATTTTTATTTTTTTACAGGTTTCCCTGAACCTTCCCTTTAATGAGAAGCCAATGAGTGGTGAAAATTGCTCTGGTCCTGAAGTTAAAACTGCCGCTGTGAAAGTCTGATGCAGTGTTATAAATATAGCTATGGAGATGAAAATTAAAATAAGAGACCCTTTTCTTTACTACTAATGTTCTATTAATTATCCATACTACAAGCACAAATACAATTGATCATAAGTATATTTTCGCATCAGGTTTGCGATAAAGGAAACCTATCCTAAGGGGACGGTACTCGAGGTAAGCGCAGAAGTAGGTTTATGGTGGATTCACATACCTCTGTGCGTTGTGGTCTGGTCCTCTCCTCATTACCCCGGTCCCCAGAATTACTCCTTCAAAAACCTTTCAGCTAAAGTCACATTTTCAGACAGGAAGAGGCGGGCTTGCCGTGATGTTCCCTCCCATCACCACTCCCATTTCCTCCTAACAGGAGTGAATGCAGCAGGGAGGAGGCAGAAAGGGGAGGGTGATGGGAGGGGACATCACAACAAGCCCGCCTCTTCCTGTCTGAAAATATGATTAAAGTGGATCCGAGATAAACTTTTCTCATTGCATAATTGTGTTCCTTTCATATAGTTTATATATAGTTTAGTTTTTATAGGGCATTCCTCAAGCCAAATACTTTTGTTTTGTTTTAATACGCTAATTGCCTATAAACTAAACAAGCCTCGCCCACAGCTCATTTTGTGCCTTGGCACTGTAGTAAGGGCTTATGGGAGCTCAGTCTGGGCAGGAAGAGGAGGAGGTTACTAGCCATTGATTTCAGAGGCAGAGGGGAGGAGAAGAGGGGACTGAATTTACACACAGGCAAGCTGACAGCATCTCCAGCCCTCAGCCTGTGACAATGTGACAAACAGAACATAGCTGCCCTCATTGTAATACATGAATAAATAATCAAACTGCTGAAGCTGTTTGCAGCTAGATATGCTGTGTAAACTATCTAAACTTTAGGTAAGATATATAGACAAGTTACTTGTTATAGTTAGTTTTTAATCTCGGATCCGCTTTAAAGTCAGAGTGTGAGTGTGTAATCAATAAAAAAAAAAAAAAACACAATCTTCCACATATATGGACCCACGTCTGACCTCCAGAGATAGGCACGGGGATAACACAACGGCTCACCTCTTCCTGGATATACTGTAGGAGGAACGGCGACGCCCGAAGATTGTCCACAGGAATATTGAAAAAACCCTGAATTTCTTTTTGATGAAGGTCCATGGTGATGAAGTGGGTGAGACC
Source organism: Hyperolius riggenbachi (assembly GCF_040937935.1). NCBI lineage: Eukaryota > Metazoa > Chordata > Amphibia > Anura > Hyperoliidae > Hyperolius > Hyperolius riggenbachi. The sequence continues at coordinate 6,216,196 of NC_090652.1, forward strand.
TGGAGGATCAAGACAGATTATACCGGTAAGAAAACCACATGGACTCTACAGACCACAGACACATACCAGTAAGATAAACCCCATGGACTCTACAGACCACAGACACATCATACCGGTAAGATAAACCACATGGACTCTACAGACCACAGACACACCTCATACCGGTAAGATAAACCACATGGACTCTACAGACCACAGACACACCTCATTCTGGTAACATAAACCACATGGACTCTACAGACACACCTCATACCGGTAACATAAACCACATGGACTCTACAGACACACCTCATACCGGTAACATAAACCACATGGCCTCTACAGACCACAGACACACCTCATACCGGTAAGATAAACCACATGGCCTCTACAGACCACAGACACACCTCATACCGGTAAGATAAACCACATGGACTCTACAGACCACAGACACACCTCATACCGGTAAGATAACCACATGGACTCTACAGACCACAGACATCATACCGGTAAGATAAACCACATGGACTCTACAGACCACAGACACACCTCATACTGGTAAGATAAACCACATGGACTCTACAGACCACAGACACACATCATACCGGTAAGATAACCACATGGACTCTACAGACCACAGACATCATACCGGTAAGATAAACCACATGGACTCTACAGACCACAGACACACATCATACCGGTAAGATAAACCACATGGACTCTACAGACCACAGACACGCATCATACCGGTAAGATAACCACATGGACTCTACAGACCACAGACACATACCAGTAAGATAAACCCCATGGACTCTACAGACCACAGACACACCTCATACCGGTAAGATAAACCACATGGACTCTACAGACCACAGACACACCTCATACCGGTAAGATAACTACATGGACTCTACAGACCACAGACATCATACCGGTAAGATAAACCACATGGACTCTACAGACCACAGACACACCTCATACCGGTAACATAAACCACATGGACTCTACAGACCACAGACATACATCATACCGGTAAGATAACCCCATGGACTCTACAGACCACAGACACGCATCATACCGGTGAGATAAACCACATGGACTCTACAGACCACAGACACACCTCATACCGGTAAGATAACCACATGGACTCTACAGACCACAGACATCATACCGGTAAGATAAACCACATGGACTCTACAGACCACAGACACACCTCATACTGGTAAGATAAACCACATGGACTCTACAGACCACAGACACACATCATACCGGTAAGATAACCACATGGACTCTACAGACCACAGACATCATACCGGTAAGATAAACCACATGGACTCTACAGACCACAGACACACATCATACCGGTAAGATAAACCACATGGACTCTACAGACCACAGACACGCATCATACCGGTAAGATAACCACATGGACTCTACAGACCACAGACATCATACCGGTAAGATAAACCAAATGGACTCTACAGACCACAGACACACCTCATACCGGTAAGATAACCACATGGACTCTACAGACCACAGACATCATACCGGTAAGATAAACCACATGGACTCTACAGACCACAGACACACCTCATACCATACCGGTAAGATAACTACATGGACTCTACAGACCACAGACATCATACCGGTAAGATAAACCACATGGACTCTACAGACCACAGACATCATACCGGTAAGATAAACCACATGGACTCTACAGACCACAGACACACCTCATACCGGTAAGATAAACCACATGGACTCTACAGACCACAGACACATCATACCGGTAAGATAAACCACATGGACTCTACAGACCACAGACACACCTCATACTGGTAAGATAAACCACATGGACTCTACAGACCACAGACACACCTCATACCGGTAACATAAACCACATGGACTCTACAGACCACAGACATACCGGTAAGATAACCACATGGACTCTACAGACCACAGACACACATCATACCGGTAACATAAACCACATGGACTCTACAGACCACAGACACACATCATACCGGTAACATAAACCACATGGACTCTACAGACCACAGACATACATCATACCGGTAAGATAACCCCATGGACTCTACAGACCACAGACACGCATCATACCGGTGAGATAAACCACATGGACTCTACAGACCACACACACACCTCATACCGGTAAGATAAACCACATGGACTCTACAGACCACACACACACCTCATACCGGTAAGATAAACCACATGGACTCTACAGACCACAGACAAATCATTTGCTGCTCGCATTGGACATCCGCCCAGCCAGTGTTTGGTTAAACCGCATCTTAATTCACACGAAGTCCACTAGCCAAGTTTATCCGGAGAATTGACTGAATAAACAAGTGCTAATGGAGTCCTTTAAAGACAGACAGAGACAGCTGGAGCAATCCCAGAGATCTGGCCCTACTCGAGCTGGTAGAGTGATCCTCCTCAGAGAAATATGGAGGCTGACATATTTATCACCTTTTAAACAATGCAGATCGCCTGGCTGTTCTACTGATGCCTCTAAAACAGGGGTAGGGAACCTATGGCTCGGGAGGCAGATGTGGCCTCTTTTGATGGCTGCATCTGCCTCACATACATCAGTAGTGGTGGATTCACTAAAGCTACACCGCTCAAGCAGCACAGCTCAGTGTGGCAGCGCAAGTAACATTTTCAAAGTAGTGCATGTTACTGCTGTAGCATGCAATACTAACTTACTCGCGTTATCCCCAAAACTAACGGCTGCTCCATTTGTCCCACCCTGGACCCTGTCTGGTCCAGTGACTTTGCAGGATGAGATCACTGCACTTTTCGGTTGTCACCAGGCAGCCTATTGGGGCTCTCGTCCTACAAAGTGAAGCAACCCCCAAGTCAGCTAGCTAAGGCCCGGTTCACATTAGCGGTGGCCGTCCGTAATCGCCGTGCCGGAGCCGGACCGCTTGCAGAACGGACGGAACGGACGCACGGCATGGCAATGAAAGCCTATGCGTCCGTTCACATGCGTCCGTTCTGCCGGACCGGAGCCGGACCGGATCCGGGCCGGATCCGGACTCCGGCGTCCGTTCCAACATGCGCTATTTTTGGGTCCGGCTCCTCCGGCAGCCGTATCCGGGGCGGAGCCGGACTGCACCATCCGGCCAATACAAAGCAATGAGAACCGGAGAGCGCACAACACACTGGCTAAAAATCCGGATGTTCTACCCCACTTCCTATGCGGATTGTTGCGGCGATTTTGGATGGGGACACATGGGCAAGCATTTTGGAGTGGAGCAGCAGTGACTTTACACGAGCTGGAGATGTTGGCAGCATGTCGGAGGTGGAGGTGAGTGCTAAACAGCAGAGGGCCTGATTCCACAGGTCCACCTTCTGCTGACCTCCCAGACCCCAACATTTTATTTGGTTTGTACTTAACTTTTGCCAAACGTATCCGGATCGCATCCTGATGAACACCTGATGCAACCTGACCGGATCGGATCCAGATCAGAACCGTACGGTTCCGATCCGGATCCGGTCCGGATCCGGTCAGGTCATCCGGTCCGTTTGGCAGACAACCGCAAGTGTGAACCGGGCCTAATTGTACAAGCTGTTAGTCTGTATTTCTCCTGTCTGGCTCCCGGGGAAATTGCTGGTGTTGCTGAAACCCAAAAGCAGCTGAAGACATGTCTGACACTTCCGCTGCCCGGTGGATCAACTGTATACACATCACCCTGGCAACATGAGCCCTCTGCTGCGCATGCGCTCTGTCCCAGTGTGAAACATACTGTATGGCTCTCACAGAATTACATTTTAAAATATGTGGCGTTTATGGCTCTCTCAGCCAAAAAGGTTCCTGACACTTTTAGCCACAGCCCCTGAACAAGCATGCAGATCATGTGTTTCTGACTAAAGTCTGACAAACTTATTTGCATGCTTGCTTCTGGGGTAATTCAGACACTACTGCAGCCAAAGAGACCAGCGGGGCTGCCAGGCAACTGGCGTTGTTTGACAGGATATAAATATGGCAGCCTCCATATCACTCTCACCTCAGGGGTGCTTGAAACATTTATTGATAGTCCTTGAAGCTATAGTTATAGTCTTTTTTTCTGGATAAACTCCAGACTCATAATAGATAAGTTGGAGAGGACGTGTTTTTCTTAAAGACATAGATTACGAATGTTATTCCTACTGAGTGCCCCACACTGCATGGAGATCTCCGGTGGCAAATCTAGACATCACTCTCCCCCACCAGCCCCGCCCGCAGGATGCCTAACCGGCCTGAACAGCAGGGGGCGACGTTGTGAGCTGACTTACCAGCTTTGCACATCATGGAGGCCAGCAGCTTGCTGACGATAGAACCTCTCTTCCTCATCTTGCACTGCTTGCTGTAGGGGAAATACGGCACCACCCCGCTAATCGTCTTGGCGCAGGACGTCCGACAGGCGTACACCATGATCAGCAGCTCCATGATCGTGGTGTTCACATCTCTGGAAGGAAGAACCACAGAGAAGTCACAACTATTATATGTCACCCAACCCCATCAGCGGGTTATTCTCACAGCAGCACTATGTGCCGAGCCTATTCATGGAATAATAACTCAAATTAAAATTACATTTTCCTGCTTTCAGCTACAGAAATACTTCCTATATCTGTCTATTCCTGTGCATTGGTGAGTAGCCCCACCACTTCCTGCAATGCTTAGCCTAGGCTGTTTAGCTATGCTGAATTCTCCTCCCCCAAGAACATTCTGGGAGGCCAGGTAATATTTTTAATGATTTTGAATTCTCAGAAAAACATTCCACAGAAATGCACCTGACAGGACTAAAGATGTCGCCACCCGTTATAAATTTCAGAATAGAAATGATGAACAAACAGTTCCGGCCAGCGCTAAGGGCTAGATCGGAGGCGGCTGACATCAGGACGTCGGCTGACGTCCATGACGTCACTCCGCTCATCGCTATGGCGACGAGGTAAGCGAAACAAGGAAGGCCGCTCATTGCGGCCTTCCTTGTTAATTCTGACCGCCGGAGGCGATCAGAATTACGGATCGGGAGCGCCCTCTAGTGGGCATTCATGCAGCCACTTTCAGTTGGCTGCATGGAATAGTTTTTTTTTTTTATTTAAAAAAAACCCTCCGGCAGCCGCCCTGGCGATCTTAATAGAACGCCAGGGTGGTTAAGACATACAAATACGCTGTGCATATACTATTCTCTGAGTTGAGCTTCACTGGTTAGGAATTAAATAGTTAAAGGAAAGGTTCAGGGAGGGTGGGCAAAAAATAAAAATCAAATTCCACTTACCTGGGGCTTCCTCCAGCCCGTGGCAGGCAGGAGGTGCCCTCGCCGCCGCTCCGCAGGCTCCCGGTGGTCTCCGGTGGCGCGCCCGACCTGGCCAGGCCGGCTGCCAGGTCGGGCTCTTCTGCGCTCCAAGGACGAGTTCTTCTGCGTCCCACGCCGGCGCTCTGACGTCATCGGACGTCCTCCGTGCTCTACTGCGCATGCGCAGTAGAGCCCGGAGGACGTCCGATGACGTCAGAGCGCCGGCGTGGGACGCAGAAGTTCCGGGCCTTGGAGCGCAGAAGAGCCCGACCTGGCAGCCGGCCTGGCCAGGTCGGGCGCGCCACCGGAGACCACCGGGAGCCTGCGGAGCGGCGGCGAGGGCACCTCCTGCCTGCCACGGGCTGGAGGAAGCCCCAGGTAATTGGAATTTGATTTTTATTTTTTACCCACCCTCCCTGAACCTTCCCTTTAAAGAGACACTGAAGCGAAAAAAACATTATGATATAATGATCTGTATATGTAGTACAGCTAAGAAATAAAACATTAGGAGCAGAGACACAAGTCTAATATTGTTTCCAGTAGAGGAGGAGTTAAAGTGAACGTTAAGTGATCAAAAGAAATTGAGTTTTACTCACCTGGGGCTCACCTCAGCCCCCTGCAGCTGATCGGTGCCCAGGACGAGTCGATCTGATGCTTGGGTCCCGCTGGCGGCCACTTCCGGTTTCGCCGTCAGGCTGGGAAACGCTGCTGATACTACGTGTTCCCAGCCTAAATAGTACCCCTATGCGGCCATATGGCCGCATAGGGGTGCTATTTTGGCTGGGAATGCATAGTATCAGCCGCGTTCCCCAGCCTGACGGGTCCTGATGGCGAAACCAGAAGTGGCCGCCAGCGGGACCTGGAGCATCAGAGCGACTCGTCGTGGGCACCGATCAGCTGCAGGGGGCTGAGGTAAGCACCAGGTGAGTAAAACTCAATTTCTTTTGATCACTTAAGGTTTACTTTAAGAAACTTCAGTTATCTATGCAAAAAAAATTATTGGGCTCCACGACTTTCAAAGTCGCAGAGAGCGCTGTCTTCTGAAGCTTGTTATCTCAACTGTCTGGCACTGTATTTTTTTTTTTCTCTGCAGAGAACAGTTCAAAAGTTCACTAGCCTGCTCTGTAAAATCATGTAGGATGTGGAGTAGTGTGTGAACTGCATGTTAGAGAATGATGCAATGTTATAAAAAAAACACTATTTAATTGAAAATAAAAATAGGAGAATATTTTTCTTTGCTACTGATGTTCTAGTAATTATCCGTACTACGCTAGTTATTGGAGATTTAAAGTGGATCCGAGATAAACTGTTACTCATTGCATAATTGTGTTCCTTACATATAGTTTATAGGGCATTCCTCAAGCCAAATACTTTTTTTGTTTTGTTTTAATACTCTAATTCCCTATAAACTAAACAAGCCTCGCCCACAGCTTATCCAGAGAGCCTTGGTACTGACGCAATGGCTTATGGGAGCTCAGTCTGGGCAGGAGGGGGAGGAGGTTACTAGCCAGAGGTTTCAGAGACAGAGGGGAGGAGGGAGGAGGAGAGGGGACTGAATTTACACACAGGGAAGCTGATAGCATCTCCAGCCCTCAGCCTGTGACAATGTGACAAACAGAACATGGCTGCTGTCATTGTATCACAGGAATTAATATTCATATACAGTTGAGGCTGTTTGCAGCTAGATTTACTGTGTAAACCATCCAAACTTTAGATAAGATATATAGACAAGTTACTTGTTATAGTTAGGTTTTCATCTCGGATCCGCTTTAAGAACATTTCTCCGCCATGGAAATAAGAGACAATTGTTATCAGTAATAATCTCATGAACTGCAAACATGCAGGCTGGCCGACACATTAAGTATAATCTATAACACTGATAACTGCGTCATATCCTAGCCCCGCCCAGGATATGACATCTGCAGAATATGGAGCAGCCTTCAGACTGGATGCGATTGGCACTAAACACTCTGTATGTCTCCAGCCCAAATATAGTAAACCACGCAGCTATAAAGATAGGAACACCAGAGGAGGAAATCCCATCTCTGATCTGTGGCCAGGGGGCAGCTCATCGGCCAAGCGTGGACACTATTTTATTACGATTACTGATTTATATAGCACTATTATTTTCCCTGGCGTGGGTGTATAAATATACAGATTTTGGCACATACTGTAATATAGTGACAGTTGTACAGTATATCGATTAACAAAATTGTACAAGGAAAGGAAACCGATCTGCTTCAGAATCAGCCTCAAGATCCTGTGTCTGGCCTAGAAATCTATACACTAGTCCTGCCCGACCTACATCTCTGACCTAATCAGCAGTTACACACCAGCCGCCCACTTCACTCCTCCAACATCCTCCTCCTAACCACCACACACATCTCACACTCCCATGCACAACTACAGGACTTCACTAGAGCTGCCCCCATCCTGTGGAACTCTCTCTTATTACATATAGAAGACAGTGTGACGTATGTAGAGAGGACACAGCGCAGCTGAAACTCTAGTTCTATTTATTTATTGTATTTATAAAGCGCCAACATATTACGCGGCACTGGACATTAGTTTAGGTTACAGATAATATTTAGGGGTGACATACAGCAATAAGACAATACAGGAATACGTGCAATCCAGATCACGCAGCACAGTATGAGTACAAGGTAATGCTTAGTCAGTCACTGGAGGGGAGCATGGAGATTAGGCAAGTTAGGTTCACTCAGATGCATAGAATGGGTGCACAGTAATGGAGGTGCATGATCAGGTAGGACACAAAAGGAGGAGGACCCTGCCCAAAGGCTTACAATCTAGAGGGAGAGGTAAGGACACGAACGGTAGGGGACCAGAGTTCAGCTGCGGGTTTAGAGCACTTGTGAGGGGTGGTAGGCCAGAGTGAAAAGGTGAGTTTTGAGGGCCTTCTTGAAGATGTTGAAGGAGGGGGCTGCCCTAATGGGTGGAGGTATGGCGTTCCATAATTCTAAAGAAATTTCCTATAAAGCTAAATGTTCACTCTAATCTGCATTGTTGTTCATCTGACTTTGTTGTCATACAGTTTATTGCTTTAATAGGAGGCATTTCCTTCAGAGATCACCAATATTAATGGTGTGATATTAATAAAAACATCCTGATTGTTATTATATTACACAAGTGAGGTGACACAATAAGCCCAGCTTTGTGTTGGAAACAAGGCGTTGGTTGTCAGTTAAGTCGTTTGAGGCATCAGAGCGGATCGCTCAGAAACAGCCTTATCAGTCCACAGTACACACGCGCTACTGTCGCCTGAAAGTCCGCCCAGCGGGAGGGTCTGACGGACCAGTCGTTGGCGGCCGTAGTGCGTGTGTACGGATCTTAACCCATGATTGCGGTTTTGAGTAATGAACCAGGCTGGGAGTTTTTAAAAGCCTCAGGAATCTTTTGCAGGCGTTTAGAGTTAATTAGTTGATTCAGATGATTAGGTTAATGGCTCGTTTAGAGAACCTTTTCATGATATGCTAATTTTTTGAGATAGGAATTTTGGGTTTTCATGAGCTGTATGCCAAAATCATCAATATTAAAACTATAAAAGGCTTGAACTACTTGAGTTGTGTGTATTTGAATCTAAAATATATGAAAGTCTAATGTTTATCAGTACATTACAGAAAATAATGAACTTTATCACAATATGCTAATTATTTGAGAAGGACCTGTATTTGCCCTTATATTTTCCCGCCCTTTCCTCCGGCCAGAGAGGGGCAGGGCATGGGGTCACCTGATTACAGGTAAACCCTTCTATATGCCCATATATGTTCCTGTCCTTTCCTCTGGCCAGAGGGGGGCAGGGCATGGGGTCACCTGATTACAGGTAAACCCTTCCATATGCCCTTATATGTTCCCGCCCTTTCCTCTGGCCAGAGGGGGGCAGGGCATGGGGTCACCTGATCACATTATTACAGCATGTAACCCTTTATTAATGATTGCATTGGGTTCTCCCTTAATTGTGGGTAACACCACCTTAAAGTGTACCCAGGCTGAAGAAAAACAGAATACCCGAACAGCTCGGGGTGACCCAGAAGCACCAGGGAGAGTATAGAGGGCTAAAAGAGACCAAAAAGCCCTCTTACTAAAAAGCAACCTACTTGTTGGAAAACCCAGGGGAATACTTAATATCCTGTAGAGATAGGCTTATCCAAATGAAGTTTATATTCCGTACAGTATATATTACACTCCAGCCAGGTTAGTAAATATGTACCCTGACAGATCTGATGAATGTCCTAGGTGTAGGCAGTCCCCTGGAGACTTTATGCAAATGGTCTGGAATTCTCCAAACATTTGGCTATATTAGGAACAGATTAACAAATTGCTACAAAAAATATTTGAAAGACCTATTTCTTTGGATCCTAAAACGCATCTACTGGGGATTTCAGGCGACATCACACCCTCTAGGAGATTAGCTCTGCTTTGGGACATACTTTCATATTTTGCCAGGAAAACCATTGTCCTGCATTGGATACAGTCAGAGGCCCCATCCGCGGCAGCCTGGATCAAAATAGTAAATGCTACCATACCCATGTACAAATTAACTTATATTCAGAGGAATTGTCCCCTAAAATTCGACAGTATCTGGATTCCGTGGTTAGAACACCTTAAGAAACATGGCGTTGCCTATGACACTGATGTGTAAGCTCACAAATGATTCTGTGTGGTTGGGGACTGCGAGAGGAAATAAGGTTGGGGGGTGGAATTTCAGGTTGGGATAGGGTGGGGGGAGTGGTGTTGATGTTATCAATGTAATGTATGTTTGTATACGAAAAACATTTTCAATAAAAAAAAGCAACCTGAAGCAAGGGCAGAAAGAAATAATTTGCATATTCAGGAGTAATGCATTGTGGGTAATCACAGTTACTCACAGTTGAATTATTACAAATACCTTCTGTTTGAAGAAGGCAAAGAGTAAGGGATGGCAAAAACGGTTATGGTTGCCATACACGATACAATAAAAATGAATTTCTAGTTTATTCGATCTAAATGATTGAATCGAATGAAAGTTTTCTATCAAGAAATTCAAACGATTATCCCGTTTTTTTCGAAAAAAAATCTGATCGACATGCTAGAAAAATCTTTATATTCGATCTAACGGAATAATCAAATTAAATAATCTAATCGAAAAAATTGTACCATGTATGGGCACCTTTAAGGTGGCCACTAATGATACAATTTGCTGAACGATCGATTATGAATGATCGTAAATAATCGTTTGGGAGCACTAATGGACAAAAATCTCCTAAGCAATCCGAGCAGATGAATGAAATCGATCCAATCGGATTGGTTGGGAGAGGCCATGCTTTCACTACATCCAATCTTCCGTATGTATCCAGCGGTGGCAACTTTTTCACAAAAAGAAACCAGATTACTTTCAACATCCCAAACGCTGATATTCTGTCTCCTAGATAAAATCTGCCTTCAAATGATCAGATATATTATACTATTTTTGTGCTACGTAAATAATGGACATTTGTGATCAGCTCACCATTTTAAATTGAACCGTGGCAGCATGGTAGCGCAACCTTTTTCAGCCTGGGGGCCGCCACCCAGACCGAACTTATCTGGGGACCGGGCACGTGTCGGGAGGAGGGGGGGTGTTTAGGCAGCAAACTTCCCTATTTGCCCCAGTATAGGTAGTATAGTTACCCCAGTATAGGGAGTATAGTTACCCCAGTATAGGTAGTATAGTTACCCCAGTATAGGTAGTATAGTTACCCCAGTATAGGTAGTATAGTTACCCCAGTATAGGGAGTATAGTTACCCCAGTATAGGGAGTATAGTTACCCCAGTATAGGGAGTATAGTTACCCCAGTATAAGTAGTATAGTTACCCCAGTATAGCTAGTATAGTTGCCCCAGTATAGGGAGTAAAGTTACCCCAGTACAGCTAGTATAGTTACCCCAGTATAGGGAGTATAGTTACTGCAGTATAGGGAGTATAGTTGCCCCAGTATAGGGAGTATAGTTGCCCCAGTACAGCTAGTATAGTTGCCCCAGTATAGGGAGTATAGTTGCCCCAGTATAGGGAGTATAGTTGCCCCAGTATAGGGAGTATAGTTGCCCCAGTATAGGGAGTATAGTTGCCTATAGTTGCCCCAGTATAGCTAGTATAGTTGCCCTTTGTACCCGCGAGCGGTTCCCATGGTAACGACAATATACATTGCCGCTACAGGGAGCCGCTCTGCACAGCAGCCACGAAACGCGCCCGCGCTGCTGTGAGATGAGCTGCTGTAAAAGAAGTTGCCAGACCCACGGCCTGTGCAAAACGTCCTGCAGACCAGTATTGGGCTGGGGGTTGGGGACCCCTGGCGTAGTGGATACAACTCTCGCCTTGCAGCACCAGGTCCCCGAATCCTATGCCAGCCAGGGCACTATGTGCAGGGAGTTTTTATGTTCTCCCTATGTCTGTGTGGGTTTCCTCCGGGCACTCAGGTTTCCTCCCACATCCCAAAAACATACAGATAAGTTAATTTGCTTCCCACTAAATTGGCCCTAGACTGCAATACATACAGTACATGATACATACATAGACATCTGACTACGGTAGGGATCAGATTGTGAGCCCTTCTGATGGACAGTTAAAGGACATCAGAGGTGACATGTGACATGATGAGATAGACGTGTATGTACAGTACCTAGTATACAAATAACTATGCTGTGTTCCTTTTTTTCTTTCTCTGCCTAAAAGAGTTAAGAATTAGGTATGCAAGTGACAGTTTCTGTCTAGGTTGGGACTGGGTCAGACTATAGCATAACCCTCACTGATAAGGAATTACAGCCATAAATCACTTTCCCGGCAGTAAAAAGCTTCTGAGCGCAGGAAAGAGATAAAAGGGTCAATAGTTCATTGATTTTAGCTCTGGTATACTTCAATGAATGTGTCATTGAGAAGAGGCCATAAAACAGTAAAAACTTAAAAAGTAGAATCAAATATAAAACAACACCGTGGAATACCTAAAAAAGTAATTTTTTGAAGGAGGACGACAGATACAATTTATTATATCATTCGTTTATTTTCACTTTGGATGTCCTTTAAGTGACAAGACAATATACTCTGTACAGTGCTGCGGAAGATATATAAATATATCTAAATACTAAATAATAATAATATTTTTAATACAAGACAACCTTGCAAGGAGGAAAACCAACAAATACAAGACGCCTTGCGCCAAACTTTCGTCCTGCTGGGAATCGGCTGGTGTTTACACGTCGCAGGGGAAGCCCACGCAATCGTCCTTGGCTGGAATCAGGCCCGGAACGCGAGAGCCAGGAAGGTAATAAAACATCTGTAATATAACGCATTCTAGAGTGTTTATCTGCTGCTTGAAGACATGTGCAGCCAGTAAACAGAGCGCTTATCGTCCTGCGAGGGAGACCAGTCCTCCAAACTGGTACACGCTGTATCTGTGCGAGGGGAGCGCCCCTTATGTCACACCGCAGTCTGTGAGGAGCGTTACTGTCGTCATAGCAACATTAAAAAGGACCACCATCACGGGAAATTGTACCATTTAAAACACATTTATAAGAAGCACATCTCTCCCAGAGTAAAATGAGCTGTAAACTACTTTTCTCCTATGTTGCTGTCACAGTACGGAGCAAAAGTCTGACAGACCTGACAGGTTTTGGACTAGTCCATCGCTTCATGGGGGATTCTTAACATTTCCTCTATTCTTCCAAAAGACACCAGCCCTCTAAGCAAAGGATCTATAGAAGGATGTCAGCTGGCCTGTCTCCCTTGTGTGCACACTATTTTGGCAGGAGACTGACCAACTGTCATTCAGTAAGTGCTTGTGATAATAAATAACTAAGAATCCCCCATGAGGTGATGGACTAGTCCAAAACCTGTCAGATTTCTACTGCAAGATAGTAATTTATAGTACATTTTACTCTGGAACAAATGTATATTTTACACATATCATACACATGCATTTTAAAATATTACAATTATTTCACGACAGTGGTCCTTTGAAGCAGAATGAACCTCCACAATGTCCCCTTTCTGATAACCAGCTAGGTGGAAATGGATCGTCAGTGGATCCTCTGCCTTCCGCTCAAACTGGCTAATACAGGTCACATACATGTCACATGTCAGCCGGCTAATACATGTCACATGTCAGCTGACCTGGCTGGTGGCAGTGGTTAGAGATAACAGAACAAATCCAATTAGAGTAATTCAATTGGTTAGAAAAATGGAACCGAGTATGGCTGCCTTGGGAACCTGTAATCTGGAAGGAAGAAAGGGAGGAAGAAAGAAAGAAAAAAAGAGAGAGAAACTTTTATCCTTTAACCGCTTTAGCGGTAATCCTGAGTCAGGCTCGGTTTGGAAATCCGCAGCTCAGAGCGGTAACCCCGAGCTGGATCCATGGGAGGTGTGTAATGTGTAGGGCTGCCACAGATCTATAGCGGTACTATTTTTAGGGTCTAAAAGTGTGTGAAAAACTGCACCGCTTTTACACAATATCTGGAGACAATCATACCGCCAGGGAGGTACCTAGCCACACATGGGGCAATATTTACAGCGTTTTTTCAGAGCGCTTTCCAGCACTTTTTGACACCAGGCGTATGTGTGACGTCACTGGCGCTACGTGGTCAGGCGCTCGCCGTAACACTGAAAGAGGCCAGTGGACAGGTGAGACAGAGCGCACAGGCATCTGGTAGGACAATGACATTGGAGGCGGCCAGGCAGGCGGCGGAGTCATGACGGTGGCCACTAACGATACAATCTTTTCGTCCAATCTTACCATTTCTATGTAATATAAACGAACTGCCTAAATTATCCATTCAACATATTCACTCAATTTACCCTTCTACTACATAGATTTGGTGACATTGGATGAAAAAGATTGGATCATTAGTGACCACCAGTAGGATGATTTCTGATCGATTCATGCTATATGGCAGGCAGCAGACCCCTCTCTGATCAGATATGATCTGTCTCATGGTCGATCTGCCCATACATTGAGTAATGTATGGCCACCGATACATCTGTTTGGAAAGGTGCACAGCTTATACAAGGAGTTTTTGAACTTGAAATGCTCAGCCACAAAATGGTAATATTTTAAATTGACAGAACCCGATCCCCACAGACGGACTCTTTCCAGCTGATGATCAGGTAGGCATCATCCAACCATAGCAACCAGTTAAAGAGGAACTCCAGTGAAAATGTAATAAAGAAATTGCTTCATTTTTACAATAATTATGTATAAATGATTTAGTCGGTGTTTGCCCATTGTAAAATCTTTCCTCTCCCTGATTTACATTCTGACATTTATTACATGGTGACATACTTCTGGCAGGTGAGATCAGTGGGAGGAGATGCTGCTTGTTTTGGCAGTTGGAAAAAGCTGTTATTTCCCACAATGCAATGAGGTTCACAGACAGGAAACTAACATCACACTGTGGGAGGGGTTTCACCACATTATCAGCCATACAGCGCCCCCTGTTGGTCTGTTTGTGAAAAGTAATAGATTTCTCATGGGAAAGGGGGTATCAGCTAATTCTTGGTCACGGTTTCTCTTTAATGATGAATGGAGCAACTTTATTCCCCGCCGCATCAGCACATGGCCAGCTGCAGTGTGTGGGCTTCAGCAGACGTTGCACCGCGGTGTGAGGGAGATCGGCTGTAAGCGCTCATCAGACTGCTGTCTCCAGGCTAGAGCTGCTGGTCTGTGGATTTACTGAGGATGAGCAACCAACCCAAAGGTGAGAAATCAGTAAAGAAGCAATGTTAGGGCCCAGTCACACTTAAACAGCGCAAAACGGTAGCACTTAGCTCTATCATTTTGCTGCAATTAGCGTGGTAAAATCCTTGTACACTCTCACGATTGCGATCAGCACCTTTATAAGCACTGTATCGTGATTGCTCAAGAATCGCGAGAAAATGCTGCAGGTAACATGCTTTTTGATTGCCATTAATAGCAAAACGCCAGCGATCGGCAGCAATCGCGGCAGTGAGATCACTGCTATAGGGTTACAATTGTGCTAGCGCTTTCGTGATAAGTGGGAATTTGACCGCTAATCGCCGTAGTGTGAATGGGCCCTGAAGCTTACACATTACTACACAGCTCTCTGTGCAAATACTCAGTCAATTTAAAGAGAAACTCCGACCAAGAATTGAACTTTATCCCAATCAGTAGCCGATACCCCCTTTTACATGAGAAATCTATTCCTTTTCACAAACAGTCCATCAGGGGGCGCTGTATGACTGATATTGTGGTGAAACCCCTCCCACAAGAAACTAGAAAAGTACGTACTCTTGGCAGCTTCCTGTCTGTGAACCTTGTTGCACTGTGGGAAATAGCTGCTTACAGCTGTTTCCAAGTGCCAAAAAAGCATGCAGCAGCTACATCACCTGCCAGCAGTAAAAATGTCACCATGTGATAAATGTCAGAATGTAAATCAGGGAGAGGAAAGATTTTACAATGGGCAAACACTGACTTAATCATTTATACATAATTATTGTAAAAATGAAGCAATTTTTTTATTACATTATTTTCACTGGAGTTCCTCTTTAAAGTGGAGCTGAACTCTTGCACAGGACAGAAGGAAAACAGAGAAATGTACTCTGTATGTATTTAGAGAGTTTAGCTTGTCTAATCCCCCCTCATGTGTGACTAATTACAAGTATCATTTGATCTCTCAGCTGTGTCAACTCAGGACTCTCCTGTCACTGCAGAGCAGCTAATTTGTAATCACAGGATGTTAACAATATGTCTGCTTCCATGAAAGGAGGAAGTAGACGCACTGCAGATGTATTGCAGGATTTGTATCGGCTGTAACAAAGAAATGTTTTTCTGTAAAGTTTATTATGCTGTGGTTTATCTTTTAGAGCAGAGAGGAAGTTCTGAGTTCAGTTCCGCTTTAATTAATGCTGACATAAGCCACACACTGGAGAGACCCGCAGGTGAAGACGACGTGCTGCAGCCTAAGAGCCTCCACCTTGTATTAAATATAGATTGTGGAACACAAGCATCATTGTTCTCCCCTGGAACTGTAAAAGACTCCCGCGTTTCCCGGGGAATGAGAATGGTGTGGGTTTCCTTTACTGAACTACATAACTGCTTACAGCACACGCAACCCAGAAACTCAAACACAACGTGCTGCTTAAAGGGACTCTGAGCAGTGCTTTAAAATCAAAACTTTCACTTACCTGGGGCTTCCTCCAGCCCACCGTAGGCTACGAGGTCCCCCGGCGTTCTCCTGGCTCTTCGGCGGGTCCCACTGGTGGCTCCATTACCGGCGACACCCGGGATCTGGATGCTTGGTGGCTGCTACGTGTCATCACGGTGGCCGGCGTGACAGTACTGCGCATGCGCGTTTTTCTGACTCTGAACCACGCATGCGCAGTACTGTCACGCCAGCCGCTGTGTTGACATGTAGCGGCCAGCGTGATGACGCCAATCATCCAGAACCAGGAAGTGTCGGCCCGAAACCTGGCCAGGGTGTCGCCAGTAACAGAGCCCCCAGAAGAGCAAGGACAACGCTGAGGAACCTCGCTGCCTACGGTGGGCTGGAGGAAGCCCCAGGTAAGTGACATATTTGATTTAAAGTACTGCTCAGAGTCCTTTTAAAGGAATCCTGATCCTGTGCGGCCCCCTAACAAGGTAAGTATCTTATTCTTACATCAGGATTACTTTAAAGAACACCTTACGTGAGAGGTATATGGAGGCTGCCATATTTATTTCCTTTTACACAATACCGGTTTCCTGGCTATCCTGCTGATCCTGTGCCTCTAATACTTTTAACTACAGCCCCTGAACAAGCATGCAGCAGATCAGGTGCTGACTGAAGTGTGACTGGATTAGCTGCATGCTTGTTTCAGGTATGTGTTTCAGACACTACTGCAGCCAAAGAGATCAGCAGGGCTTCCAGGCAAATGGTTTTGTCTAACAGGAAATAAATATGGCAGCCTCCATACCCCTCTCACTTCAGGTGCCCTTTAAAGGGATCCTGATGTCAAAAAAAAAAAAAAAAAAAAAAAAAAAAAGGTATTTACCTTGTTGGGGGCGCACATGCACAGTATGGCCACACTTGTCATTGGCTGCGCTCGCACTATGATGTCATCGAGGGACTCAGTGTTGGAACGGTGCGGTGTGTGAGGATAGAAGTGTCTGGACTGTCCGGGCTTCACATTACAGAGGTAAGTAGCTTTTTTATGGTTTCAGTATTGCTTTAATCTCCTTAGCGGTGCGATTCTTTCCAGAATAAGTTAAAAATGGTACAATTCCCTCTCTAAAAATAATCATACCGCTAAATATAGGCAGCCAGAGAGCTCCTCCCCTCCAGTATAAGCAGCCAGAGAGCTCCTCCCCTCCAGTATAGGCAGCCTGAGAGCCCCTCCCCTCCAGTATAGGCAGCAAGAGAGACCCTCCCCTCCAGTATAGGCAGCCAGAGAGACCCTCCCCTCCAGTATAGGCAGCCAGAGAGACCCTCCACTCCAGTATAGGCAGCCAGAGAGCCCCTCCTCTCCAGTATAGGCAGCCAGAGAGCCCCTCCCCTCCAGTATAGGCAGCCAGAGAGCCCCTCCAGTATAGGCAGCCAGAGAGCTCCTCCCTTCCAGTATAGGCAGCCAGAGAGCCCCTCCCCTCCAGTATAGGCAGCCAGAGAGCCCCTCCCCTCCAGTATAGGCAGCCAGAGAGACCCTCCCCTCCAGTTGGCAGCCAGAGAGTCCCTCCCCTCCAGTATAGGCAGCCAAAGAGCCCCTCCCCTCCAGTATAGGCAGCCAGAGAGCCTCTCCCCTCCAGTATAGGCAGCCAGAGAGACCCTCCCCTGCAGTATAAGCAGCCAGAGAGACCCTCCCCTGCAGTATAGGCAGCCAGAGAGCCCCTCCCCTCCAGTACAGGCAGCCAGAGAGACCCTCCCCTCCAGTATAGGCAGCCAGAGAGCTCCTCCCCTCCAGTATAGGCAGCCAGAGAGCACCTCCCCTCCAGTACAGGCAGCCAGAGAGCCCCTCCAGTATAGGCAGCCAGAGAGCCCCACCCCTCCAGTATAGGCAGCCAGAGAGCCCCTCCCCTCCAGTACAGGCAGCCGGAGAGCCCCTCCCCTCCAGTATAGGTAGTCAGAGAGCCCCTCCCCTCCAGTATAGGCAGCCAGAGAGCCCCTCCAGTATAGGCAGCCAGAGAGCCCCTCCCCTCCAGTATAGGCAGCCAGAGAGCCCCTCCCCTCCAGTACAGGCAGCCGGAGAGCCCCTCCCCTCCAGTACAGGTAGTCAGAGAGCCCCTCCCCTCCAGTATAGGCAGCCAGAGAGCCCCTCCCCCCTAGTATAGGCAGCCAGAGAGCCCCTCCCCTCCAGTATAGGCAGCCAGAGAGCCCCTCCAGTATAGGCAGCCAGAGAGCCCCTCCCCTCCAGTATAGGCAGCCAGAGAGCCCCTCCCCTCCAGTATAGGCAGCCAGAGAGCCCCTCCCCTCCAGTATAGGTAGCCAGAGAGCCCCTCCAGTATAGGCAGCCAGAGAGCCCCTCCCCTCCAGTATAGGCAGCCAGAGAGCCCCTCCCCTCCAGTATAGGCAGCCAGAGAGCCCCTCCAGTATAGGCAGCCAGAGAGCCCCTCCCCTCCAGTATACGCAGCCAGAGAGCCCCTCCCCTCCAGTATACGCAGCCAGATAGCCCCTCCAGTATAGGCAGCCAGAGAGCCCCTCCCCTCCAGTATAGGCAGCCAGAGAGCCCCTCCCCTCCAGTATACGCAGCCAGAGAGCCCCTCCCCTCCAGTATACGCAGCCAGATAGCCCCTCCAGTATAGGCAGCCAGAGAGCCCCTCCCCTCCAGTATAGGCAGCCAGAGAGCCCCTCCCCTCCAGTATACGCAGCCAGAGAGCCCCTCCCCTCCAGTATACGCAGCCAGATAGCCCCTCCAGTATAGGCAGCTACAGTGTACCCACCCTAATTTAGAAAGCAAGAGTGATCCCTGTATTGGTAGCCAGAGTGTGCAAAATAAGAACTCCTCAGCGTAATGATTACTTACTTGGAAACGGTCTGTATGATGAACACATCCTTCCCCCGCACAGACTCCTGAATCTGCACTCGGGTTTCTGGTGGGTTAAGAGAAAGAGACAAACGTTAGGAGGAGGATCACACACCTCACGCTATCTGCCTTAAACTCCTGCAGTCACACAGGCCTCCGAAGTACGGTAATAAAGGTCTCTGCTAAACTTTCACATGTAAAAAGGAGGTCACATTGAAGTTTTTTAAAAGAATGAGCCACATTGCTGGCACACATTTTTAATGTGCTATTGAGATGTCCTGCGTGCTAAAAATGGTGCTTGGTTCACTTTAAGTGCCGAATATAAAGCCAAAACACACAATTTTCTCATTTAATTGGGCAGATTCGATCACTGTGGATCTGCTGGGATTCAACGCCACAAAAACGCTTAATTAACCAATTTGGGCCTAAAAATGGTCAGAAAGCATTGATCGGACAGGAGGGAAGATATTGGTCGATCAGGGGCAGGACAGGAGCGGCGGCCAATCAACGGCCTGTAACACTGCATAGAATCGAACCGTAGATTACTGCAGTTCGATCGATTTTCAATAGATTCCATGCTGGTAGTGGGAGGGTGTGCGGTGCGTGGAGTGAGCGGGTAGTCGGGAGGGTGGAGAGCGGGTAGTCGGGAGGGGGAGAGCGGGAAGTCGGGAGGGGGGAGAGGGGGGAGAGCGGGTAGTCGGAGGGGGGAGAGCGGGTAGTCGGGAGGGGGAGAGCGGGAAGTCGGGAGGGGGGAGAGGGGGGAGAGCGGGTAGTCGGAGGGGGGAGAGCGGGTAGTCGGAGGGTGGCGAGCGGGTAGTCGGAGGGTGGTGAGCGGGTAGTCGGGAGGGGGAGAGCGGGAAGTCGGGAGGGGGGAGAGGGGGGAGAGCGGGTAGTCGGAGGGGGGAGAGCGGGTAGTCGGAGGGGGGAGAGCGGGTAGTCGGAGGGTGGCGAGCGGGTAGTCGGAGGGTGGCGAGCGGGTAGTCGGAGGGTGGTGAGCTGGTAGTCGGAGGGTGTGTGGTGCATGTAAGGAGGGCGATGGCTCTCGTTCTTGGCACACACACAGCTGGGAGGAATGAGAAACATCTGGTGACAGCGCAGGAGAGATAGCGAGCTGCCAGAGACGGGTTTATTTCTCTGCTGTGGAGTCACAAGGCCGGCAGAGAGACACATACGGACGCCGGCTATGCCAGAGCTGCAGGGTCCATCTGTGCGGCTCCCAATCAAGGTCACCGGAGCAGCCAGACTTAATCATCCCGCTGCCAATCACGATGCACGACCGCGGGATAACGAATGCCGGAGGGGCGGGGCTGATGTGGAGGTTTTTTAATTTACTAACGAAGCAAGCCATCACTTCGTTATGCAGATTAAATAAATCCGTCCAGCAGCTGTTCTGCAGGTCGCGGCAGGACATGATGGCACGTTATCCATTAAATATTGATTGGGTGACGTCATTTTACGTGTGCGCGATTCGCAGGATAGGCTAATGGGGTTAATGTACCGAGCTGACACCACCGACATTAATTCTGCATAAAGGGCTTCCAGCTCCTGTGTCATAAAGGTTCTGTCATCCGCTTAACACACAAGTGAGAAGGATATGTAGGCTGATAAATTATTAAACAATGCAGATTGCCTGGCTGTCCTGTAGATCCTCTGCATCTAATACATTTAGCCACAGCCCCTGAACAAGCATGCAGCAGATCAGGTGACTGAAGTGTGACTGGATTAGCTGCATGCTTGTTTCAGGTGTGTGATTCAGACACAATTGCAGCCAAATAAATCAGCAGGGCAGCCAGGCAACTGGTATTGTTTAACAGGAAGTAAATATGGCAGTGTCCATATCCCTCTCAATTCAGGTGTCCTTTAAAAGGAAACATGATGTTAAAGGGATATGGAGGCTGCCATATTTTTTTTCCTTTTAAGTAATGCAGATTGCCTGGCTCACCTGCTGATCCTCTGCCTATAATACTTTTAGCCATAGCCCCTGAACAAGCATGCAGATCAGGTGACTGGATTAGCAGCATGCTGGTTTCAATGCGTTGCGATTGCAATTTTTCCTTTTTACACTGAATCTGAGAACAAACAGCTTTCCAGCAGCCTCTGATTACACCTTTGTCGTGTTTCAGTTGAAGTGCGTACACAGCTTTGATGGATGTCGCCCCTCAGGGACCTGATCCCCTTGGGAGACACCGCTGGTCCAGGCTGCACAGATGTGAGTCAGGTGTACAGCGGACAATGTGTTCTGTTGCTATGGAGAGGGGGTCGCCACAGCACTGTGTGATGTCACACTGCAGACAAGGAGGGGGGCGGCATGCACACAAGAATTGGCCATCACTGGGGTGACTTGATCCGAGTGTGGTGGTCGGGGGTCTCTGTACACACCTGATTAGCAGCTGCGGGGGTCGTTATCGACAGCCCGCACACGGCTTTAGATACTGCAGACATCTCCTAAGCTAAGTTCTCCCGACAGTAAAGGACACCTGGACCGAGAGGGATATGAAAGGCTGCCATATGTATTTCCAGTTAAACAATACCAGTTGCCTGGCTGTCCTGCTGATCTCTTTGGCTGCAGTAGTTGCTGAATCACACACCTGAAACAAGAATGCAGCTAATCCAGTCTGACTTCAGTCAGAGCACCTGATCTGCTGCATGCTTGTTCAGGGGCTATGGCTAAATGTATTAGAGGCAAAGGGTCAGCAGGACAGCCAGGCAATGTGCATTGTTTAAAAGGAAATAAATATGGCAGCCCATCTCTCTCACCTCAGGTGTGCTTTGAATTACAATAGCTCTGGATAGCGCATGTATAAAAAGCTCCCTCACAAGACATACCTTTAGGCCTGGGGCCCACTAGCAGCGCATTTCTGGGTGCTTTGTGATGTGAACGGCTCTTGCTAATGTAATGCAATGGGTGTGATCCCACTAGAGCAGTGATGGCTAACCTTGGCACTCCAGCTGTGACAAAACTACAAATCCCATCATGCCTCTGCCTCCCCGAGTTATGCTTCGAGCTGTCAGAGTATTGCAATGCCTCATGGGACTTGTAGTTCCACCACAGCTGGAGTGTCAGGGTTAGCCATCACTGCACTAGAGGGATGTGATTTTATAATAATCCCCCATAGCATTAGCAAGAGCTTTACATATCACTAGCGATTAGAAATGTGCTGCTAGTGGGTGCCAGGCCTAATAGCAGGAGAACAAGTACACAATGAAAAAAATACAACCCGTGTTGGTGTCTTAACATTTCATAAAACATGAATTATAACAAGCAAAGCACATTCAGTTGAACTTTAAAAGGAAGATATGGAGGCTTTCATGTTTATTTCCTGTTAAACAAAACCAGTTGCCTGGCTGTCCTGCTGATCTCTGGCCGCAGTAGTGTCTGAATCACACACCAGGAAAATGCATACAGCTAATCTAGTCACACTTCAGTCAGAGCACCTGATCTGCTGCATGCTTGTTCAGGGGCTATTCTAAAATAATATTAGAGGCAGAGGATCAGCAGGACAGCCAGGCAACTGGTATTGGTTAAAGGGTAATAAATAGGTCAGCCTCTATACCCTTCTCCCTTCAGCTGTCCTGTGAATATCTCTATCAGCAAGGTGCACGTGGCTCAGTTTCCTACAATCTCCTCTGGTGCTGGTGAAAGCCCTGGCGTGTGATATCACATGCATGTGTCTGTTCTCCTTGAATCAGAGGAGGCTACAGAAACTCCATGGATGCCCCTCATCAGGAGGAGGGGGTGCTGCCGGCAATAGAGCGGGTAAGTGGCGAGTACAGGCATTGCACGCCAGGACTTTCACCAATCGGCATGAACCTCAGACCCTCATGCCATCACAAAGCGATAATGAGTGGTCTTCTCCAGTCATTGTCAGGCCTGCAGAATCCCCGACAGTCTCCACACATCTCTGACCGCAGGACACCGCGCAGCTGTCACAGGAGAGGCTCACCTCTGTTTGGCTCCTGGTACACGAGGACCTTCCCCAGCTCAATCCCCAACCGCCTGCAACAAGAAGAAAATCTCATTACAGCTCAGCTACGGGCAGCCTACCTCACAGCTAACCTTACCGCTAATCGTTCCCTGAGGACGGAGAGTAACGGCCAATGGCTGCAAATGCTTCCACATACTACCCATGTAGACAGGGCCGGGCAGAGGGAGAGGCTGGAGAGGCTCCAGCCTCAGGGCGCAGTGTAGGAGGGGGCGCACAATTCATTCAGCTGTCATTCCCAATTGTGTTTGAAGCAGAAAGAAATAAGAAAAGGGGATAGATGGCAGTGACTGCAAGCCAGATAACTAGAGATTAAGGTGTTGGGTGCCCTGGGGCACCTCTTAAGGTGGCCATACACTGGTCGATTTGCCATCAGATTCGACCAACAGATAGATCCCTCTCTGATCGAATCTGATCAGAGAGGGATCGTATGGCTACCTTTACAGCAAACAGATTGTGAACCAATTTCAGCCTGAAACCGTTCACAATCTGTGGTGGTGGTGCTGCTGCCCCCGCCCGCCCGCATACATTACCTGCTCTGCCGGCGCGACTCCAGTCCCCCGGTCACCGCTGCTCTGTCTGCGCTCTGGTCTCCAGGTCCGGCATGCCTCACTTCTTCTAGCCCGGCAGGAAGTTTAAACAGTAGAGGGCGCTCTACTGCCGGGCTAGAAGAAGTGAGGCATGCCGGACCTGGAGACCAGAGCGGAGACGGAGCAGCGGTGACCGGGGGGCAGTCGCGCCGGCGGAGCAGGTAATGTATGCGGGCTCTATTGCGTTGGTCGTCGGGCACTCGAACGCCGCTAGCGATGCGCTCTTTACCTGCGGGAGATCGACGGTTATTTTCCGCACGGCGCGATCGACGGGATCGGACGAAATGGATCGAAATTCGGCGTGTAGCGTGAACGATTGGCAGCAGATTCGATCCCAGTGATCGAATCTGCTGTCGAAACGGGCGCAAATCGGGCCAGTGTATGGTCAGCTTAAGTCTAATAGCAATCAGCGTGTGAAGGCTGGGGTGGGAGGGATGGAGGGGCGCACTTTGCTGTCTCAGCCTTGGGTGCTGAAGGACCTTGTCCTGGCTCTGCATGTAGAAGATCAAGTCACATGATCCCTGTGAGGAGCCACTGTAACACTGAGGTCACATGATCCCTGAGGTCAGGTCACATGATCCCTGTGAAGAGCCACTGTGTAAGTGAATGAGGTCACATGATCCCTGAAGTCAGATCACATGATCCCTGAAGTCAGATCACATGATCCCTGAAGTCAGATCACATGATCCCTGTGAGGAGCCACTGTGTAAGTGACTGAGGTCACATGATCCCTGAGGTCAGGTCACATGATCCCTGAGGTCAGGTCACATGATCCCGGTTTCCTCTTGCAGCACAGCCAAATTACGATTGTTCCGGGAGTGTGAAATCGTGGGACTTCCATTATTTGGGAATCACGAGCATTTTGTGCTTCTAAATTTGTCTTCGTTGAGGGAAGCCACTTTATTTTTTCTTATTTTATCTGTATATCGTAGTTTTATCATATCCTTAGGCTCCTCTTTTCCCCCCTTTGTGCTTTTCAGCCTCCTTTGGAGGGGTGCAGCTTTGGCCCCCAGTGGCCCGGCCACATCCAGGACCATTTGGTTGTTTTTGCAGCAAGAGCACGACTGCACCCAGTCTGTCTGGGTACCCGAGTGGAGTCTGGTTCCTGCATCTCCACCTGCTTGTAGTGGTTGGTTTGCAGGGCCGCCTTCAGGGCAGCATAGGTGGGACTGCTGTGTGGGGCCCGGGTGAGTCTGGGGCCCAGCAAACAATGCCACACACATGGGCCCCAGCTGCAAGTCTGGCACAGAATGCACTGTCAGCGGGTGGGGCTGTGTTCACCTCGACCAGGCAATTTTGCATTGTGATTTTGTCATGCTTGTGCTATGCCATTCCAATTTCGGTGAATGAGAAACATTGCAATAGCGGAGAAAATGCTGCATACAGCGCATTTATAATTTGCAAATAGCAAGGGCTACTCAAGCACCGCAGTGAGAGTGATACCATAGGATTACATGTGTCACAGCGCTTTGCTCATCGCTGACGACCACCTTAAAAATAGGGGGTTCACCTTAAATATGGGGGGAGGGGAATGAGGGGGGGACCAATAGGTTTTCCCAGGATGGGGCCCAGAAATGTCTGATGCGAGTACCACCTTCTCTTTTCCTACCAATTACCTTGTATTGTGACATACTGCAGCATCAGGGCCCCCGTTGTCGCTGTGTTTTCTGTATAGGGTGTTTGCTCACCCTCCACATTTGCACTCCCTGTATCTGGACTCTGAGCAGCGCCGCAGGATACGCCAGCACCGTGTGAACAGCAGGAGTAGATAATAATAGCAAGGCATTATCAGCGCTCTGCCTGCATGTTCACACGTGTGCTGATCTCCAGGTGTGGAGACAAGGTCAGCATGCAGATAACGCACACGTTCCCTGGGGAAGGAAAACTCACACGCACTCGCCAACCTTCCAGGCCAGCTGGATGCAGGAGGGGTAAGCATTGGGAGAGGGGGTATTTATACATTGGAATACACCGAGAAAGAGAGGGGGGGGGAGGGGGGAGGTATCAGCGCTGTGTAATATGTTGGCGCTTTATAAATACAACTAAATAACATTTCTATAGCGCTTTTCTCCCATAGGACTCAAAGCGCTTAGGCTCTCTCATACGCGCCAATCTTCCTGGCCAGCTCTACGCAGGAGGCGTTGGAATTGGCGGGGGAGGGGTTGGAATTGGGGGAGGGACTATTTATATGTACTCGTCAATCCTCCTGGCCAGCTCTATGCAGGAGGTGTTGGAATTGGTGGGGGAGGGGTTAGCATTGGGGCGGAGTTATTTATAGGTACTTGTCAATCTTCCTGGCCAGGGGGAGGGGTTAGAATTGGGGAGGTGCTATTTATACATACTTGCCAATCTTCCTGGCCAGCTCTACGCAGGAGGCGTTGGAATTGGTGGGGGGAGGGCTAGAATTGGGGGAGGGGATATTTATACATACTAGCCAATCTTCCTGGCCAACTCTATGCAGGAGGCGTTGGAATTGGCAGGGGAGGGGCTAGAATTGGGGGCAGGGTTATTTATACGTACACTCCAATCTTCCTGGCCAGCTCTACGCAGAAGGCGTTGGAATTGGCGGGGGAGGGGTTAGAATTGGGGGAGGGACTATATGTACTCGTCAATCCTCCTGGCCAGCTCTATGCAGGTGTTGGAATTGGTGGGGGAGGGGCTATTTATACATACTCACCAATCTTCCTGGCCAGCTCTACGCAGGAGGTGTTGGACTTGGCAGGGAGGGGTTAGCATTGGGGCGGGGTTTTTTATAGGTACTTGCCAATCTTCCTGGCCAGGGGAGGGGTTAGAAATTGGGGAGGTGCTATTTATACATACTTGCCAATCTTCCTGGCCAGCTCTACGCAGGAGGCGTTGGAATTGGCAGGGGAGGGGATAGAATTGGGGGAGGGGTTATTTATACGTACTCGCCAATCTTCCTGGCCAGCTCTATGCAGGAGGCGTTGGAATAGGCAGGGGAAGGGCTAGAATTGGGGGCGGGGTTATTTATACATACTCGCCAATCTTCCTGGCCAGCTCTATGCAGGATGCGTTGGAATTGGCAGGGGAGGGGCTAGAATTGGGGCGGGGTTATTTATACATACTCCCCAATCTTCCTGGCCAGCTCTACGCAGGAGGTGTTGGAATTGGCAGGGGAGGGGCTAGAATTGGGGGCGGGGTTATTTATACATACTTGCCAATCTTCCTGGCCAGCTCTATGCAGGATGCGTTGGAATTGGCAGGGGAGGGGCTAGAATTGGGGCGGGGTTATTTATACATACTCCCCAATCTTCCTGGCCAGCTCTACGCAGGAGGCGTTGGAATTGGCAGGGGAGGGGCTAGAATTGGGGGCGGGGTTATTTATACATACTCGCCAATCTTCCTGGCCAGCTCTATGCAGGAGGTGTTGGAATTGGCAGGGAGGGGATAGAATTAGGGGCGGGGTTATACGTACTCGCCAATCTTCCTGGCCAGCTCTACGCAGGAGGCGTTGGAATTGGCAGGGGAGGGGTTATTTATACATACTCACCAATCTTCCTGGCCAGCTCTATGCAGGAGGCGTTGGAATTGGCAGGGGAGGGGATAGAATTGGGGGGAGGGGTTATTTATACATACTCACCAATCTTCCTGGCCAGCTCTATGCAGGAGGTGTTGGAATTGGCAGGGAGGGGATAGAATTAGGGGCGGGGTTATACGTACTCGCCAATCTTCCTGGCCAGCTCTACGCAGGAGGCGTTGGAATTGGTGGGGGAGGGGATAGAATTGGGGGAGGGGTTATTTATACATACTCGCCAATCTTCCTGGCCAGCTCTACGCAGGAGGCGCTGGAATTGGCAGGGGGGGGGGGGTTAGAATTGGGGGCGTGGCTATTTATATGTACTCGCCAATCTTCCTGGCCAGCTCTACGCAGGAGGTGTTGGAATTGGCAGGGAGGGGATAGAATTAGGGGCGGGGTTATACATACTCGCCAATCTTCCTGGTCAGCTCTACGCAGGAGGCGTTGGAATTGGCAGGGGAGGAGTTAGAATTGGGGGCGGGGTTATTTATACATACTCACCAATCTTCCTGGCCAGCTCTATGCAGGAGGTGTTGGAATTGGCAGGGAGGGGATAGAATTAGGGGCGGGGTTATACGTACTCGCCAATCTTCCTGGCCAGCTCTGCGCAGGAGGCGTTGGAATTGGTGGGGGAGGGGATAGAATTGGGGGAGGAGTTATTTATACATACTCGCCAATCTTCCTGGCCAGCTCTACGCAGGAGGCGTTGGAATTGGCGGAGAAGAGCACCAGGCCGCCCTTGGTGACGTTCATCTTCAGAGGCTCCGGATAAGCCGCATGCAAGGGGAAGCTCCAACTGACCGCCTGCCGGAAAGAACACAAGGAGGAGAGAGGGTTAATTTATAATCAGTCATTAATATATCGCTGACACGTTTTCTGCTGGACGTCACATTCTATACTGAACAATTCATGTCACCAAGAAACCCCGAGGCTGGACGGACAATCTAACATGGGAGGAAACGGCAAGACAAGATCTTCCGTCTACACCAACCATAATTTCAGTCAATTTCGGTCAGAAATGGATCAAACTTATCAGGCGGGCAATGTCAGGGCATCGATCATAGTGACCAATCTGCTGTGGGATATAAGCTGGTGTATGGGATCCTGACGACTTTCACCGCCACCGAATCCATCATTAACATGCACAAACTTGTCAGTTTATAAATTGGAAGCAATCGTAAATCTATCGATTGATCACATGACAGGTCCACCTACATTTACATACTTTTTTTTTTTTCTTTAGAGCAGCTAGAAATACAGAGCTGAAAGATCAATGTTTCTATCCACTTTTCATAACGCAGAGTTCGAACTCCGTACTATGCCAATACAAACGCGTCTCAGGCCATGGCACTCGGGATCGCGGCGGATCGATCACTCGTATAATTGGGCCACAACCGGCCTGTGTGCCCTCCAATCATCACCTAGTTGTGGAGCACACAGAGGAGTTTAGTGACAAACAAAGATGAACGGAGCGCTGCTGTGGAGAGATAGCATCAGTAAACATTACCTCCAGGCAGGAACGTGGCAGGGTGTATTGCAAAGCCAGACCTAACCTGCCGTGGTCCGGCTGGTACTACCGCAAACCACAGTCCAGCGACATTACAGGACAGGACTTTTTTTTCTTTTTTTAAACTGAACTTTGACATCTAAACGTTCCACGTGAAAATTCTCTGCACATTAATACAGCCAGACACCCAAAATAAACCTGGATGCTGTCCAACAAACTGTCTAGCCCGGGAGTTTACACTTCATCATCAGAACGTCAGGCAATGCTAAATTAATATTACAGCAGAAGTCATATCAGAGGAGAAAAACACTCCAGCGTACCGGGAGAGCTGCAGCCCGTTCCCACTGCATGCGGTGTCTGGAGAGCTGCAGCCTGCTCACACTGCATGCTGTGTCTGGAGAGCTGCAGCCCGCTCACACTGCATGCGGTGTCTAGAGAGCTGCAGCCTGCCTCACACTGCATGCGGTGTCTGGAGAGCTGCAGCCTGCTCACACTGCATGCGGTGTCTGGAGAGCTGCAGCCTGCTCACACTGCATGCGGTGTCTGGAGAGCTGCAGCCTGCTCACACTGCATGCGGTGTCTGGAGAGCTGCAGCCTGCTCACACTGCATGCGGTGTCTGGAGAGCTGCAGCCTGCTCACACTGCATGCGGTGTCTGGAGAGCTGCAGCCTGCTCACACTGCATGCGGTGTCTGGAGAGCTGCTGCATGCGGTGTCTGGAGAGCTGCAGCCTGCTCACACTGCATGCGGTGTCTGGAGAGCTGCAGCCTGCTCACACTGCATGCGGTGTCTGGAGAGCTGCTCCATGCGGTGTCTGGAGAGCTGCAGCCTGCTCACACTGCATGCGGTGTCTGGAGAGCTGCAGCCTGCTCACACTGCATGCGATGTCTGGAGAGCTGCTGCATGCGGTGTCTGGAGAGCTGCAGCCTGCTCACCTTGCATGTTATGTCTGGAGAGCTGCAGCCTGATCACACTGCATGCGGTGTCTGGAGAGCTGCAGCCTGCTCACACTGCATGCGGTGTCTGGAGAGCTGCTCCATGCGGTGTCTGGAGAGCTGCAGCCTGCTCACACTGCATGCAGTGTCTGGAGAGCTGCAGCCTGCTCACACTGCATGCGGTGTCTGGAGAGCTGCAGCCTGCTCACACTGCATGCGGTGTCTGGAGAGCTGCTCCATGCGGTGTCTGGAGAGCTGCAGCCTGCTCACACTGCATGCGGTGTCTGGAGAGCTGCAGCCTGCTCACACTGCATGCGATGTCTGGAGAGCTGCTGCATGCGGTGTCTGGAGAGCTGCAGCCTGCTCACCTTGCATGTTATGTCTGGAGAGCTGCAGCCTGATCACACTGCATGCGGTGTCTGGAGAGCTGCTGCATGCGGTGTCTGGAGAGCTGCAGCCTGCTCACACTGCATGCGATGTCTAAAGAGCTGCAGCCCGTTCATACTGCATGTGGTGTCTGAAGAGCTGCAGCCTGCTAAGACTGCAGGCGATTTTTGAAGCACATGCGGTTTCGCAATGCCCTTTTCACACTGGTGCGATTCAACTTTCACTCGACTGAAAACCGTGCGCAGCAGTTTTTCCTGTTTGCATTAACTCCATGAGGGCTGTTTTCCGCCGACAGTGTTTTGCAAAGAAACTCCAATCCAAACCACATCGCCAAACGCTAGGTGCTTTTAAACTGATGGAAACAGTGCAATGATGTTTCCATTAGTGACAAGATTGTTCCCGATCTCAATAGTCATGCCTGCTTCCTGTTCCGTGCGACATGCCTCCTATGCAAAGTACTGTATATAGGCGTGGAGGTAAACTGCAAACATTGCACAGCTATACAAGTTTTTCACAATTTGAAATACTAATCCGATTCCCTCCCAGTCTAAAAATCTCCTGTGAAACAGACCAGATGCAGCATACCTACTCCAAGGGAAGCTGTGTGGAACGCTGAGACAGCAGTGACATTAGATGGGGAGAGATGGGGAGATAACCGGCTCAGCATCTAGTCAGAGAAGACGGTGGAAGCCAGATCTTGTGTGAGGTCATGCCCATGGTCCTGACAGTTTCCTGTCCGTGAACCTCGTTGCATTGTGGGAAATAACAGCTTTTCCAGCTGCCAAGAAAGCAATATCTCTCTCTGTGCATAGAACTCTCAGTAACGAACATTCCATACAGATCACCACCAGTGATACATTTCAGAATGTAAATCAGGGAGTGGAAAGATTTTACAATGGGCAAACACTGACTAAATAATCTTAATATTGTAAAACATATGCATTTTTATTCATCATGTTATTTTTACTACAGGTCCTCTAATATCTGCTCTGCTGCTGGGATATTTTCTCTTCTGTTTAAATGCCCATACCCACCACGTGATTTTCCCGACCACCGGCGATATTTTGAGAGTCAAGCGTTTCAGTGATCTCGCGACGTGGGTACAGGTGCGCGATCATGCGGACGTTTAGTGACACGCCGATAACAACAGATCGGATCTTTAAAGGACTACTGTAGGGGGGGCACTCACCGATGCTCCGCCCCCCGCAGACATTCTGTGCCTGCGCAGCCACTTACCGATGCTCCGCCCCCCGCAGACATTCTGTGCCTGCGCAGCCACTTACCGATGCTCCGCCCCCCGCAGACATCCTGTGCCCGCGCAGCCACTCTCCGATGCTCCGCGCCCCCCCCCCCCCCCCCGCAGACATCCTGTGCCCGTGCAGCCACTCACCGATGCTCCATCCCCGCCTCCGGTTCACTTCTGGAATTTCAGACTTTATAGTCTGAAAACCACTGTGCCTGCGTTGCCGTGTCCTCGCCCCGGCTGATGTCACCAGGAGTGTGTTGCACAGGCGCAGTACAGTCTGCACCTGCGCAGTACGCTCCTGGTGACATCAGGGGGAGCGAGGACACAGCAACGCAGGCACAGTGGTTTTCAGACTATAAAGTCTGAAATCTCAGAAGTGAGGCGGGGCCGGAGCATTGGTGAGTGGCTGCGCGGGCACAGGATGTCTGCGGGGGGCGGAGCATCGGTGAGTGGCTGCGCGGGCACAGAATGTCTGTGGGGGGCGGAGCATCGGTAAGTGGCTGCGCAGGCACAGAATGTCTGCGGGGAACGGAGCATCGGTGAGTGGCTGCGCGGGCACAGGATGTCTGCGGGGGGAGAGGGGCGGAGCATAGGTGAGTGGCTGCGCAGGCACAGGATGTCTGCGGGGGGAGAGGGGCGGAGCATAGGTGAGTGGCTGTGCAGGCACAGGATGTCTGCGGGGGACCATTAGAAGGCCTGGGCAAGTTCAGCTCATTTTTCCCCCGACTTCCCTTTAAGATCCCCGATGACTCCACACAAAATACCGCGATCGCAGTTTGCGCCCGCCACGAACAGGTAAAGGAATTGCTGAACGCTCATCGTCAAGGGTACGCCGCTGGACCCGTCAGGTGGAGAGCAATCAGCTTTCGTTTCAAAATTATTTTATTGAAGTTTTTGGCAAAACATAGTGTGCAAGAAGCATTGATATCGTCCCTGTGGGACTGAACATAAAGTAAGAACAGTACAAATCAATTATAGAGGGTAGACAGGCCAGATATATGAATTCCAGAGGATAGTATTTATGGGGTTAAAGTACAATAACAAGGTATCAAAGTAAAGGAGAGTAATCAGCTTTAGAAAAGAAGTATGTGTAAGTGAATGACCTGCAAGTCCTCTGGCTGAGGGGAGACATCGCTAGTTATACTGGCCTCAGGCATGCGTTTAGCAAGGATTAGGACCTGAGCTCTATTTGGTGGCAACCTTGTGGCAGCTTCAGGTAAACCCAATCAAACCGCTACTCCGACATGGGAAATGTTCAGCGCTCTCTAACTGCCCACTGAGGTTGCCATGGTGAATGTAGAATATCATACGAAGAAGCAAAGAAACTGGAAAACATATCTGTTATATCAGACGAGAACACTGAGGGAAAAAAACCCTTCTGCAGAGAAACGCACTGAGCCACAGCGACGCAAAACACTGACAAGGGAACCACTCGCAAATGCCCCAATACCCGGAGGGGCAGAAAATGTATGGCAGAATCAAGAAAACAGATAGAAATACTTGTTTTTAGAGGAACTTCAATAACCTCCAGTATACAGGAAATACATATTAAAGAGAACCCTGCTGACAAACAGCTTGTCAGAGCTGGCTGTGTTTATCTCTATAGTGTCAGTCTGCTGCTCTCCCCGCCTCCTGCAGAACTCCAGTCCCCGCCTGCATCCCTTCCCTCCCTGCTGATTGGAGGGAAGTGACAGGGGCAGGGACCGGAGCTATGCAGGAGGCGGGGAGCAGCTGACACTGACACTACAGATGTAAACACAGCCTCACAGCACGGCTGTGATTTATGAGGGATTGCAGAGTGCAGGGGGACCTTAGGGGGGTTTGGGATAGCAACAGAGGCTGGGCTGTATAGGCAGACCCAGCCTCTGTATGCAGATAACATTCTTTAAACACACCTCGGGTTCTCTTTAAAGAGACACTAAAGAAAAATAAAAATACAGCTAAGAAATAAAACATTAGGAGCAGAGACACAAGTCTAATATTGTTTCCAGCACAGGAAGAGTTAAGAAACTCCAGTTATTTATGCAAAAGAGCCATTGAGCTCCATGACTTTCAAAGTCGCAGAGAGCTCGGTCTTCTGAAGCTTCTTATCT
This sequence comes from Hyperolius riggenbachi, assembly GCF_040937935.1. Taxonomy (NCBI): domain Eukaryota; kingdom Metazoa; phylum Chordata; class Amphibia; order Anura; family Hyperoliidae; genus Hyperolius; species Hyperolius riggenbachi. Next base: position 6,249,736 of record NC_090652.1, read on the forward strand.
CAAGTGTCAGGCACTGTATTTTCTTTTTCTCTCCAGAGGACAGGTCAATAGTTGACAAGACTGCTCTGTTAGAACATGAATGCTGAGTAGTGTGTAAACTACAAATACCAGAGAATGATGCAATGTTATAAAAAAAACACTATATAACTGAAAATAAAAATCTGAGAATATTTTCTTTGCTACTAATGTTCTAGTAATTATCCGTACTACACAACCAATTCATTATATCATCATTTTCTTTTTTGCTTCAGTTTTAGTGTCTCTTTAAACGGTGGCTCCAAACCCCAGAACAAATAGTTCTATTAATAGTTACGATATAGCATGAAGGTGCCCACAGACCTGCTCGGTTTTCTCGGGAGATTCAATCATTATGATTGGAATCTGATTGAAATCGATGCCACAATGACTGATCGATCACTCTGGCTGGAACAATCTCGCGCAAAAAGGGGCGGTCAGGGGTGAAGTGGGAGCGGCGTTTAATTTTGGGATAAACCGACGGAACCCCCGCCCCACGCTCCCCCGTGCACACTGAGCTCTAGGAGAGAACACTATGACATCATGCTTTGTGGACAGACATTGGAAAGGGTTCACACCCGCTTGTGAGGTCTGCTTATGTCATAGCACTGGGCGGGACGTCACAGCAAATACAGACTTTCCCCTCGCTACCCATTCAGTGAATACCATTAGTTAATTTCTTTTTCAGTGACCAAATGTTAATGGGATATGAGAGGGCCTTGCATGACATAAGTAATACATTAGCAGGAGGGTCTGCGGACAAATAACCTTCATGGTAAATTTACACAAAGCAGTACAACCATTAACCTGAAGTGAGAGGGATATGGAGGCTGCCATATTTATTTCCTTTTAAGCAAATCCAGTTGTCTGGCTGTCTTGCTGATGCCACTAATACATTTAGCCATAGCCCCTGAACAAGCATGCAGCAGATAAGGTGCTCTGACTGAAGTGTGGCTGGATTAGCTGCATGCTTGTTTCAGGTGTGAGATTCAGACAGTACTGCAGCTAAATAGATCAGCACAGGGCTGCCAGGCAACTGGTATTATTTAAAGAGACTCTGAAGTCTTATAAAATTCACGTTTTTATTTTAAAAAATCTCTTTTACATGATTGCCCTAACTAAAACGCTGCATCCCCGCGGCTGTACACTAACTAAATCACCACAACCTCCCCGGGGCACACTGCGGGGAGCGCTTCCGTGAGAGGCAGAGCTATGAGCCGCAGCTCTGCCTCTCAGCGCGGATTTCCGCCTCCTATCTCCCCTCTCAGTCTTCCTTCACTGAGAGGGGCGGGGAGAGGCGGAGATACGTTGATTGACGTGCGTGGAGGCAGAGCTTCAGCTGAAAGCTCTGCCTCCTCCAGCAGCAAGATCCTCGAGCAAGAATGTTGCGGATTTTGCAGGGGGGGGGGGGGGGATTTAGTTAGCGTGCAGCCGCGGGGATGCAGCGTTTTAGTTAGGGCTAAAGTGATTTTTGAAATAAATATGTGAATTTTATGAGACTTCAGTGTCTCTTTAAAGGGAAACATAAAATGGCCCCATACCTGGAAAATCTCCAAAACTCTCAAGAGAGGACAATCCTGAGTGTCTACGGACTGAGTGCGCACAACCTGGAAATCCAGCCTGGGAGACACAGACAGACGTACAAACCCAGGGAGGAGAGACTGTGCCAACACTGCGGGCAGAAGACCCTTGAGGACGAGAACCTGCTCTCCCTGCCATGTACAAGTCTACCGCACTGCACATGCACGAGTATGGCTGTAGCTGCACAGTGTGCCAAAGCTGCTCGCACGCTAAAAGAGGCGGGGCCGCGATCTTCCAGGCAGTCCCAGGCAGCAGTGGCGGCCATCTCCAGGAGGACGTACAGAGCTGCTGGAGTATGCAGATCCTTCCCTCTTCCAGGGCTGCTCGGTACAAAAATTACCCAACTCCAAAGTTTATTAAACATCCGACTCCAACTCCTGACTCCAGGTACCCAACATTGCTCCGACGTCTAATTTTTACAAAGGCTATGGATTGGGTTCAAAAATCATCCGACTCCTCAGTTTATTGCAACCATCGACTCAGACTCCAGGTAACCAAAATTGCTCCGACTCCAACTCAACAGCCCTGCCCTCTTCATAGGTAAGTAGCTAACAATTTTATTTTAATCCATTGCAGGTTCTCTTAGGCCTCATTCACATCGTACGCGCTTCCGTGCGGATATGGAAGCGCGTATGATGTGCTGAAACGCAGGAACGGCAGAAGGGCATAGACTGCCCTTCTACCGTTGACATCTACTGCGCTGCGCAGCAGTACGATGCGCTGGGAAGCGCTTGCATACTGCTGCCTGCATTTTGCCCGCACCGCAGAGCTGATCCCATCACTGTCAAAGGATGGTATCAGCAACGCAGCAGCACAGATGGCGTGCGATCGAATGCGCTGCATTCTGATCGCACAGCCATCTGCGTTGGCTAGATGTGAACGAGCCTAAAAAAAAAAAAAAAAAAAAAAAAAACAACACAAACTGTTGGACCTTAACCCAGATTTTCACGCCTTTGAAGATGAGAGAAAACTGTACATTCTACTAGGAGAGGGGGAATCCACAGTGAGAATTGCTGCACACTACGCCACAGCATGCCACAGACAGAGGGGGAATCCACAGTGACAATCGCTGCACACTATGTAACAGCATGCCACAGGCAGAGAGGGGGAATCCACAGTGACAATCGCTGCACACTATGTCACAGAATACCAGGCAATCACTGTACACTGTCACAGCATGCCACAGACAGAGGAAGAATCCACAGTGACAATCGTTGCACACTCTGACACAGCATGCTGCAGACTGAGAGAAGGAATCCACGACAATCACTGCACACTACATCACAGCATGTCACAGAGGAGGATTCCAAGGTGCCCGGAAGCTCCTCCCACACTGAGTAGCACGCTTGCTCAGTGTGAAGTTAATTATGCTTCTGATGGTAAAATAATAAATATCTCCGCTCCCACACATCCTACACTCACCAAATTTTCAGGGTAGGGAGGGGACCCCCCAGAACTACCTCTATGCCAAATTGCAGCCCCTGAGCCTCGCTGGTTCAGGAGATAGATTAGAGAAATCTATCTCGGGAACCAGCTGGTCTCGGGGGCTGCAGTTTGGCATAGAGGTAGTTCTGGGGGATCCCCTCCCTACCCTGAAAATTTGAGGAGTGTAAGAGGTGAAGAAGCGGAGATATATAGTATTTTACCTTTAGCAGCATCATTCTATAGGAAATGTGGCCGCACAGTCTAATACTGCGCATGCGGGGAGCGCAAATCCACAGGCAGCGCAATCAGACACAACACCGGCATTGAATCATGTGACAGCGAGTGCAGCAGACAGATTCACCTGAACTACATGAGGAACAATGGCAATACAGCCCTGCGGAAGCAGAGGATTATGGGAGAGACGCCAGCCGCCTCTGTCTCTGCAATGCTTATAGAAGGGAGACACCGACACCGGTGTACAGCACAGGATCGCGCCAACACGCCGGCCTACTGCTGATCACTCCAGAGGAGCAAGGGTGGGAGATCAGCCTACCTACAACCGACACCGGTGTACAGCACAGGATCGCACCGACATGCCGGCCTACTGCTGATCACTCCAGAGGCGCAAGGGTGGGAGATCAGCCTACCTACAACCGACACCGGAGCAAGGGTGGGAGATCAGCCTACCCACAACCAACACCGGTGTACAGCACAGGATCGCACCGACATGCTGGCCTACTGCTGATCACTCCAGAGGAGCGAGGGTGGGAGATCAGCCTACCTACAACCGACACCGGAGCAAGGGTGGGAGATCAGCCTACCTACAACCGACACCGCCGGTGTACAGCACAGGATCGCACCGACATGCCGGCCTACTGCTGATCACTCCAGAGGAGCGAGGGTGGGAGATCAGCCTACCCACAACCAACACCGGTGTACAGCACAGGATCGCACCGACATGCCGGCCTACTGCTGATCACTCCAGAGGAGCAAGGGTGGGAGGTCAGCCTACCCACAACCGACACCGGTGTACAGCACAGGATCGCGCCGACATGCCGGCCTACTGCTGATCACTTCAGAGGCGCAAGGGTGGGAGATCAGCCTACCTACAAGTGACACCGGTGTATAGCACAGGATCGCGCCGACACGCCGGCCTACTGCTGATCACTCCAGAGGAGCAAGGGTGGGAGATCAGCCTGCCCACAACCGACACCGGTGTACAGCGCAGGATCGCGCCGACACGCCGGCCTACTGCTGATCACTCCAGAGGAGCAAGGGTGGGAGATCAGCCTACCTACAACCGGCACAGGATCGCGCCGACACGCCGGCCTACTGCTGATCACTCCAGAGGAGCAAGGGTGGGAGGTCAGCCTGCCCACAACAGACACCGGTGTACAGCACAGGATCGCACCGACATGCCGGCCTACTGCTGATCACTCCAGAGGAGCAAGGGTGGGAGATCAGCCAACCTACAACCGACACCGGTGTACAGCACAGGATCGCATGCCGGCCTACTGCTGATCACTCCAGAGGAGCAAGGGTGGGAGATCAGCCTACCTACAACCGACACCGGTGTACAGCACAGGATCGCACCGACATGCCGGCCTACTGCTGATCACTCCAGAGGAGCGAGGGTGGGAGATCAGCCTACCTACAACCGACACCGGTGTACAGCACAGGATCGCACCGACATGCCGGCCTACTGCTGATCACTCCAGAGGAGCAAGGGTGGTAGATCAGCCTGCCCACAACCGACACCGGTGTACAGCGCAGGATTGTGCCGACACGCTGGCCTACTGCTGATCACTACAGAGGAGCAAGGGTGGGAGATCAGCCTACCTACAACCGACACCGGTGTACAGCACAGGATCGCACCGACATGCCGGCCTACTGCTGATCACTCCAGAGGAGCAAGGGTGGGAGATCAGCCTACCCACAACGGACAACCGATATTGGGTCTGTGTAAGGTAGCCATATATCTAGTGACTTGGCGGCCAATTGACCATCCCATTCGATCATTGTTTTGGAAATGGATGCCAAGAGCATTGCCTTATTGACTATGCAACCAAGTTCGGGCCGAGCATGTCAATTACTCATGCTGCAAAATGTTGGGTCGTCGAGGTCGATCGGGTGCACAGCGGTAACAGTGAGTTATATCGGTATGAGCGGTGAAACCCCCGACGCTGCCCCCCCCCCCCCCCCAATCCATTACAATTTTCATGTTATCGCTAATTTTCAAAGTAAAATTAGGTTTAAGTGTTTCTAGCGATTTGCTGGGAGAAAATTGCATAGTAACAGGTTTGGTACACAATTTCCTGACACTCCTATTGACCTTAATGCGAAGGCAGGAAATAAGTTTGCGCATAAGTCAGAACACGGTAATGGAAACGTTCCCGCCGTTTACATCATGCTGCCGGTGCCCTGGCGCTCTGCAAACGATCGGAAAAGTGCGTTCAGCAGAAAACAAACCAGCTGGAAAAACCGCAGAGACAACGTTGCCGTGAGGAGGATCCGATCTGCCGCCAATCTGGCATTTTTATATTCTAGGAGTGCTGATCCTTTAATGACAGGTCTGCCGGAGGCGCGCAACTCCTATAAAAACCACAAACAAGCCCTTGCAGGGAACGTTTAACGCAATAAAACGAGCGACACTCAGAAAATCCGGAACTTTCCAAGAAATTGAGATCAGGAAAGTTTACAGTGAAATGTTTCACAATAGCAGGCGAGCCGAGAACAGGTTCAGCCGTAGCCCTCGCTAATCTCGCTGTGTCCCTCATTATAGTGGATTCGTGACGTCACATCTTAAAGCGGTACTGTAGAGGGAAAAAAAATGTACCAAATACAGATGCTTGATTTTTATTTTTTTTTTTACAATATTTATAAAAATTAGTCCATGTTTGGCCATTGTAAAATCTTTCTCCGATGTACATTATGAAATTTATAACAGGTGGTGACAACTTCAGTCCTGTCAGGTGCAGCACTGTGGAATGTTTGGTTATGAAGATTTCTGAAGCTAGTAGAAAAAAAAAAAATGTACCTGGGAGGAACCTTCCGCATAACAGGCTAGGCTGTGACATCACTGGGAGGGCGGGACTACATACCAGTATGCAGCAATATTTACATATATGAAGTATTTCTGATGCTGAAACCAGGAAAATAACCACAAAGTGGCTGCATTGCTCCCCTCATTACTCCAAGCACAAGCAGTTGGTCCATCACGCACCACTGCTGTCCCTCCTCCCCTCCCGATAGCAACGGAACGCATCGTCCCTCCTCCCCATAGCAACAGAACACATCGTCCCTCCTCCCCAACGCAACAGAACGCATCGTCCCTCCTCCCCATAGCAACAAAACGCATCGTCCCTCCTCCCCATAGCAACAAAACGCATCGTCCCTCCTCCCCATAGCAACAAAACGCATCGTCCCTCCTCCCCATAGCAACAGAACGCATCGTCCCTCCTCCCCACAGCAACAGAACGCATCGTCCCTCCTCCCCACAGCAACAGAACGCATCGTCCCTCCTCCCCACAGCAACAGAACGCATCGTCCCTCCTCCCCACAGCAACAGAACGCATCGTCCCTCCTCCCCACAGCAACAGAACGCATCGTCCCTCCTCCCCATAGCAACAGAACGCATCGTCCCTCCTCCCCACAGCAACAGAACGCATCGTCCCTCCTCCCCACAGCAACAGAGCGCATCGTCCCTCCTCCCCACAGCAACAGAGCGCATCGTCCCTCCTCCCCACAGCAACAGAACGCATCGTCCCTCCTCCCCACAGCAACAGAACGCATCGTCCCTCCTCCCCACAGCAACAGAACGCATCGTCCCTCCTCCCCACAGCAACAGAACGCATCGTCCCTCCTCCCCACAGCAACAGAACGCATCGTCCCTCCTCCCCACAGCAACAGAACGCATCGTCCCTCCTCCCCACAGCAACAGAACGCATCGTCCCTCCTCCCCACAGCAACAGAACGCATCGTCCCTCCTCCCCACAGCAACAGAACGCATCGTCCCTCCTCCCCACAGCAACAGAACGCATCGTCCCTCCTCCCCACAGCAACAGAACGCATCGTCCCTCCTCCCCACAGCAACAGAACGCATCGTCCCTCCTCCCCACAGCAACAGAACGCATCGTCCCTCCTCCCCACAGCAACAGAACGCATCGTCCCTCCTCCCCACAGCAACAGAACGCATCATCCCTCCTCCCCACAGCAACAGAAGACATCGTCCCTCCTCCCCACAGCAACAGAAGACATCGTCCCTCCTCCCCACAGCAACAGAACGCATCGTCCCTCCTCCCCACAGCAACAGAACGCATCGTCCCTCCTCCCCACAGCAACAGAACGCATCGTCCCTCCTCCCCACAGCAACAGAACGCATCGTCCCTCCTCCCCACAGCAACAGAACGCATCGTTCCTCCTCCACATAGCAACAGAACGCATCGTTCCTCCTCCACATAGCAACAGAACGCATCGTTCCTCCTCCACATAGCAGCAGAATGCATCGTTCCTCCTCCACATAACATAACGCATCGTCCCTCCTCCCCATAGCAACAGAACGCATCGTCCCTCATCCCCACAGCAACAGAACGCATCGTCCCTCATCCCCACAGCAACAGAACGCATCGTCCCTCCTCCCCACAGCAACAGAACGCATCGTTCCTCCTCCCCATAGCAACAGAACGCATCGTCCCTCCTCCCCATAGCAACAGAACGCATCGTCCCTCCTCCCCATAGCAACAGAACGCATCGTCCCTCCTCCCCATAGCAACAGAACGCATCTTCCCTCCTTCCCACAGCAACAGAATGTATCGTCCCTCCTCCCCATAGCAACAGAATGCATCGTCCCTCCTCCCCACAGCAACAGAACGCATCGTCCCTCCTCCCCACAGCAACAGAACGCATCGTCCCTCCTCCCCACAGCAACAGAACGCATCGTCCCTCCTCCCCACAGCAACAGAACGCATCGTCCCTCCTCCCCACAGCAACAGAACGCATCGTCCCTCCTCCCCTCAGCAACAGAATGCATCATCCCTCCTCCCCATAGCAACAGAATGCATCGTCCCTCCTACCCTCCCCATAGCAACAGAAGACATCGTCCCTCCTCCCCATAGCAACAGAACATATCGTCCCTCCTCCCCTCAACATGGCTCAGCTGGATGGAGGAGAATTGCCAGGATTTGGGTTGCAGTGTGTGGTCCACTAGTCGATCAACTTTCAATCCACCACATCGCTGTTGATCATCCAATAAAGTTGATGGCTCAATGGAAAATAAAGCAATGTATGGGCCTCTTCAGTGCGTATTACAAAACAGAAAGTTCACGCCGGTTTAATAAGTGATCCTTTGCAAACACTATGCAATTATAGTGATAAGACGTTCCATACATTGCTTGTGCTACACGCCGCAGGTTACAGCTGATGGGAAGCGATAAACACTCATCCAGGTTAATATATGACCGATCACCTTCATGTAGCACCCCTGGAACTTCCTGTCTGCTGCAGAAGGACTTGCGGACGGGGCAATGTCCACCTAATGCTAACCGCAGCAGCAGCAACATCATCATAACAACCTTTACAGAAAAAACATTTATTTGTTACAGCTGATACAAATCATGTAATACATCTGCAGTATGTCTACATCCTGCTTTCATGGAAGCAGACATACGGTTAACATCCTGTGTTTACAAATTAGCTGCTCTGCTGAGGCAGCCAGCTAACACAGCTGAGGGATCAAATTACAACTGTTTGCTTCATCACAGATGAGGGGGAATTAGACAGGCTAATCTCTAAATACATACAGGGTGCATTTCTCTATGTTTCCTTCGGTCCTGTGCAAGAGTTCAGGTCCACTTGAACGAGGAACTCCGGAGCTGTTGAGAAATGTACGCACCTGGGCAGTTTCTCCATCCCGGGGCAGCCTATCTCAGCTCTGGGGAAACCCTTCAGATGATTTCTGGATCTCAAGGAACCCCTGTATTAGTAGGGGGAGGGGGGATTATGGTCTTTGAAGCTGGGTGTGGCAGTTTATAGTTCCGTGTGGCCTGCTTGTGCCAGGATAGCGACTCACTAGGCACCAGGGACGCCGTAGCACATGCTGCTCCAGAAACAAGCCAGCAATGGCAGCTCCCATCACTCTCCCCTCACCTGGGAATCCCATTACTAATGTCATCTTCTATTCCTGGTCATCCCGGTCCAGCTTCCTGCCCTGCCGGGGGCCAGATCAGGTCCTCACCGGCTGCATCCAGTGGTGCTATATGTGCTGCGCACAGGAGAAACATGTCCCCCATAAATCACAGGGGGAAGCTATTTGTGTTGCACAGGCAGCTGTAGGAAAGCGTGACACGGCTTAAATGGTAAGAAGTCAGAACTGAACTAACGTGTGCCATGACCAACCTGCAGAAAGTATACACATATAACACACTTCCATTCAAAGGGAACCTGAAGCAAGAAGTATATGGAGGCTGCCATATTTATTTCCTGTTAAACAATGCCAGTTGCCTGGCTGTCTTGCTGATCTCTCTGGCTGCAGTAGTGTCTGAATCACACCAGAAACAAGCATGCAGCTAATCCAGTCACACTTCAAGGGAACCTTAATTAAGGATATGGATGTTTCCTTTTAAATAATACCAGTTGCCTGGCATTCCTGCTAATGTCTTTAGTTGCAATAGTGTCTGATTCACACACCTAAAACAACCATGCAGCTAAGACTTCAGTCAGAGCACCTGATCTGCTGCATGCTTGTTGAGGGGGTGTGGCTGAAAGTATTAGAGCCAGAGGATCAGCAGGAGAGCCGGGCAACTGGTATTATTTTAAAAGGAAAAATCCATATCCTTCTCCGTTTAGGTTCCCTTTCAGTCACCTGATCTGCTGCATGCTTGTTCAGGGTCTATGGGTAAAAGTATTAGAGGAGGATCAGCAGGACAGCCAGGCAATCTGCATTGTTTAAAAAGAAATATATATGGCAGCCTCCATATTTCTCACTTCAGGTGTGGTTTAAAGGGACTCCAACAAGAATTGGCAGGCAGGTGTCACAGTACGAGTGTCAGTCTGCTGCCAGCCAAGTGATTAGTGAGAATCTGAAAAGCGTGTAACAAGATATGCTGCTTTGCTAAGCCGATGACTTGCAGAGGAGTGGGCGTTTGGGCTGGTTCACACTGGGGGCGATTGTGCGGTGTTTCACGATTGCCAGAAGTCAGCAAAGCGCTAGCGCAGCATCACCCTATGAGGGTGTTCCCACAGAAGGGTTTTGATTTTTTTTTAATTTAAACTAAATCTCGCTGTATCTATCATTTGTCAGAGCGATTCAACTTAAAGGGGACCTGAACTCTTGTACAGGACAGAAGGAAAACAGAGAAATGCACCCTGTATGCATTTAGAGAGATTAACCCGTAATTCCCCCTCATCTGTGACTAGTCACACTTGTAATTTGATCTTTCAGCTGTGTCAGCTGGCAGAGCAGCTCATTTGTAAATACAGGATGTTAACTCTATGTCTGTTTCCATGAAAGCAGGAAGTATGCACACTGCAGATTTATTGCAGGATTTGTATTGTCTGTAACAAAAATGTTTTGCTGTAAAGGTTATTATGCTGTTGCTTATGTTATAGAGCAGAGAGGAAGTTGTGGTTTGAGGTCCGCTTTAACCTCCCTGGCGGTAACCCTGAGCTACACTCGGGAGCCGCCGCAGAGGATTTCTCTGCCCCGGGAGGGATTTTTTGAATGAAACTTGTTGTAGCCTTTGTAGCTAGCACTTCGCAAGCTACCATTGTCCCCCAAGTCCCATCGCTCTTTTTTAATCGCCGCCGTTATACGTAACCTTCCCCCCCCTCCCCCCCAGATCCCGCAATGGCGTAGCCTCTCCAATCAGCTCCAGGCTTCGCCATGGGGAGGATCGGGATTGCGCATGACGATGACATCAGACGTCATGTCCGATCGTTGCCATAGCAACAAGCAGCTCATTGGGGAGGCTGCGGCTGTCGGGGGATCGCGGCGGCGATCAGGGGGATCAGAAGGGTGCGGGGAGACTTGGGGGACAATGGTAGCTAGCCTAGAGCTAGCTCTGAAGGCTAAAGCAAATTTAATTCAAAAAATACCTTCCGCGGACGCAGCCTCAAACTGCGTACCGCCAGGGAGGTTAAAGGAATGCGCAAAATCTCACATGCCAAAAATCACTCAGTGCCTCCTACTAAACCAATAAGGCCTTCTGGATACACATTTTGGGTACTTGCTCCACAGAGGGTCTTATTGCACAATGGAACCTGAGTCTCATGTATACTGCCTGCGTTTTGTTCAGCGATTTTTCTTTGTACACGATCTTACATGCCAAGTTTTCCTCCATTTTTGTTCTTACGCTTGTATACATGTGCGCTGTGCGTTTTCTGTATTTCAATTGTAAAAGAATCTCCAAGCCCACTTTTAGAACCGCTTGACTTTACATGTGGCTGGTTCACTTTTTTACTTAGCTCCCTTAAAGGGAACCTTAACTGAACGGGGGGTAAAGAGTTTCACTTACCTGGGGCTATTACCAGCCCCCTGCAGCAGTCCTGTGCCCTCGGAGCGGCTCAGGAATCCTCTGGTCCCCCGCCGTCACTTAGTTTCGTTTTTGACGACTCACCAGTCGGCCGGCCGCCATGCGTATTATTGGACGCATTCCCTACTGCAATTAGCCCTGTTGCGGACCGCAACGCGTGCATATCTACGCGTGCGGAATGCGGCAACGCGTATTTTTGTACGCGTTGCGGTCCGCAACAGCACTAATTGCAGTAGGGAATGCGTCCAATAATACGCATGGCGGCCGGCCGACTGGTGAGTCGTCAAAAACGAAACTAAGTGACAGCGGGGGACCGGAGGATTCCAGAGCGGCTCCGAGGACACAGGACTGCTGCAGGGGGCTGGTAATAGCCCCAGGTAAGTGAAACTCTTTACCCCCCATTCAGTTAAGGTTCCCTTTAAGGACCAAAGGCCGTTGGTATCAGAAACGGCGGAATACTGACGAATCGCCGCACATACCCACCACAATCGCCATCCACGCCGGGAACCTCAGCCACCCACTCTATGACGGCGGAGTCATGTGAGCTGGTCAGGAGCCGCTTTTATTGGCCCCTGACTGTGTCTATCCATGTAAGCCAATGGGGGTTGCTAACATTTATAGACTGGATCAGGAACCAATGAAATCAGCTCCTCACCAGTTCACATTGCTCTGCCTTCATAGAGACAGGCAGAGCAAGTGAGCTGCGGCGGAAGCGACGAAAGCAGTGAGAACGCGCGGCATCGGTGTATTGAAATCTACGCCCTGCCAGCCAGGTCAGCATCAAAACAGGGAGCAGATTTCAACTAGCGTCGTCTTAAAGTGGTTAAACATTGTATATGCGTCATTTTTAAAGTTACAACTATGACTAAGGGCTGATTGCAAGCCCGAAACGCATCAGCTGTTGTCTTACCTGTGCTGTACCTGGACTGAATAAAGGATTTTGCTTATATACGAAACATTGCAATCCTGCAAACCTGCTACACTTGATGTCAGCACTATGTACAGAGCAGGGAAAATTCACAGACATTTAAACCCATTATGCGCACTCAGCCCACCATCAGTCTGTCCTGAACTTAATGTAAAACTAGCTACACACAGGTCAACAGTGGCCCAATCAAGCGAGTGACTTATCTGGTAGTAGTGATACATACACAGCCTTATCATCGGCAGCAGAAATACTACTATGAAGTGATCAAAGTGCTAGCCTTGCCCTGCTTGATACAGTACTGGTATGGCACCCTCGGGCAATAACCACTTTACACTGAAAGAAGAGTAAACACAACTTAAACCCATGACAAGGTGAGAACAGACAATACAACCAAAGCCTAACTAACTAGTGCAAATAAATACTACAAAAACGACAGCAACAATATACGCAGGTAGAAGCAACCAAGCATGCAGTACACAATCATTTCTTAAATAACCTAAATACAGCCCAAGTACAGCAAAGCCAGAGAAAGGCAGAGGGCCAATGTTCTGGGAGTGGCTCAGTGAAAGTCCAGTTCTTGAAGGGAAACTGAAGTTAGAGGTATACAGAGGCTGCCATATTCCTTCCCTTATAAACAATGCCAGTTGCCTGGCTGTCATGCTGAGGTTTTGGCTTACGTTGTGTTTGAGTCACAGCCCTGTAACAAGCATGCAGCCAGAGGAGTCACACCAGAGTCACAGCCCTGTAACAAGCATGCAGCCAGAGGAGTCACACCAGAGTCACAGCCCTGTAACAAGCATGCAGCCAGAGGAGTCACGCCAGAGTCACAGCATCTGATCTGCATGCTCATTCTGGGGCAGGGATTTATAGTATGAGAGGTGGAGCATCTGCTCAGAAGTCAGGCAACTTGCATTGTTTATTAGAGGATGAAAGTAGCAGCCTCCATATTCCTCTTCCCTTTAAGGCTACTTGCACACCAAGACGTTGAGTTAGGTGCCATGTTAAGGTCGCATAACGTGCCCCTAACGCAAGGCCTGGTGCTCTTCGATGTGGACGTCAGAGTGAGCCGCGTTGTGCAGCTCACTCTGGCGTCCGTGTTGCGTACTCTTGGACGCATGCGGCATCACGTGGTCCCGCCCGGCCAATCGCCGCACAGAGCGGCCGCTCCAGGAAGTAAACACTGCATGTCACTGAGTGCAGTGAATATTAATTAGCCATGTGCCTGGCCGCTCCCCCCTCCTCCCCAACATGACTGAGCATGTGCAAACAGTCTAACGCGGCTTAAGCCGCTCTAACGCTATAGTATGCTGCACTTTCGGCAGAACGTGCAGCGTTACATGTAACGCAACGTGGGCTGTGTGAACAGCCCACTTGTGTTACATTGCTGTGCGTTGGGGGAGCGTTACAGGCTGCACTAACGTGCGCCTGTAACATCTTAGTGTGTAAGCAGCCTAAAGGGAGCCCGAGGTGAGAGCGATATGGAGGCTGCCATATTTATTTCCTTTTAAACAACACCAGTTGCCTGGCTGTCTGATCATGTGGTCAGGAGCCAATTAAATCTGCTCCTGCCCGGCTCACAGAGCTCTGCCGTCCTATAGGTGGCAGGATGAGTTAGCTGCGGCGGGAAAGGAGAAATCTACATCTTGTCAGAAATAAGCAGCCAAAAACGTAGTAGATATCAACTAGCGCAGTCCAGAAAAGGTTAAAGGATACCTGAGGTGACATGATGAGATAGACATGGGTATGTACAGTGCCTAGCACACTAATAACTAGGCTGTGTTCCTTTTTTTCTTTCTCTGCCTGAAAGAGTTAAATATCAGGTATGTAAGTGGCTGACTCAGTCCTGGCTCAGACAGGAAGTGACTACAGTGTGACCCTTACTGATAAGAAATTCCAGTTATAAAACACTTTCCTAGCAGAAAATGGCTTCTGAGAGCAGGAAAGAGATAAAAAAGGGTCAATAGTTCATAGATTTTTAGCTCTAGCATACTTCAATGAATGTGTCATTGAGCAAAAACGATAAAGCAGTAAAACTTAAAAAGTAGATTTAAACATAAAATAAAACTGTGGAATGTCTTAAGTCATTTTCAGGAGAAGGAAGATAGATACAATTGTTTATTTCATTCATTTTCATTTGGGTGTCCTTTAAAGGCAACCAAGCACCTCTTTCACAAACTAAGTAAATTGAAATGAAGCACCCCCTAAGCGAGGATCACTAATAGAGTGGGCCGTAGGGGGAGGGGACAGGTGAGCAGTGGTGGAGAAACCTGAGCAAGTTGCAGCGATGGAAGGGAGACCGGCAGCGACAAACCCAGTGTGTCTGTACAGGACGCGCTGCGCTGGGAGCATCGTAATGTGAACCCAGCCTAACAGTGCATGTGTACACAGCTTTACACTGTTGTGGGTCATTAGGTAAAATATTTTGTTTTTTTAACCTAGGGCAGAATGCACACTTATCCTGCCAGTGTGTGTACGCTGTCAACAGCAATTATAGCTCACAAGACAAGTGCCTGAGCACCCCCCCTGTCTCCAGGAATGCCACACTGTACAGGCCCTCGCTGTCCAGGATTTGCCGTTCCTAAGAGCTCACTGTTGCTGGCAAACACACAGATACAGCCAGAGCAAAGAAGTGATTGAGGCCCCAGTCACACTAGAGCGTTTTGCCGGTGATTTTGGCAAAACGCTCAAACGCTAGCGCTTTTGAAAGCGCTACTGTAATAAAACCCAATGGGCCGTTCTTACTTGGACAAATTGCGCTAATCGCCCAAAATCACATAACGCAAACAGGTAGCCTGCACCATTTTCAGGCGATTTCCCGGCAATCACGTTTCAGTGCTATAGAAGCGCTAAACGCGATCGCGGAGAAATCGCTGCACTGTCCAGTGATTTTTCCGCGTGAAATCACGGAAAAATCACTCCCGCAAAAATCGCCAGCGTTTTGCACTTCTAAGTGTGAATGGGGCCTAAGGACTGATTCATACTACAAGAGCTTTTTATCCACATGAGGTCCGCAGTGTTAAACTCTCCTAAAGACCAGGCCAAATTGGGCCACTGCAGCTTTAAGGCCAAGCTGCAGGGCCGCACAACACAGCACACAAGTGATCCCGCCCTTTTCTCCCCACCAACAGAGCTCTCTGCTGGTGGGGTCTGATCACTCCCCCCATGTTTGTTTGTTTGTTTTTATAAATATTTGTTTTATTTTCTATTATTTTTAAGCCAATTGACGTAATGCAGTCTTAAAGTGGATAAATCTTATTGATTTCAAAAGCTCCAGCTAATGTAATGCTATGGGGGGATGTTTACAGAATCGCATCGCTCCAGTGTGCACACACACATAGGAGAACATTAGCAAGAGCTTTTAACATCGCAAAGTCCTACACTGCGCCCTGAGGCTGGAGCCTCTCTCGCCTCTGCCTCGGCCCCGCGCCCCCTCCTACACTGCACCCTGAGGCTGTAGCCTCTCCCGCCTCGGCCTCGGCCCAGCACCCCCTCCTACACTGCGCCGTGAGGCTGGAGCCCCTCTCACCTCTGCCTGGCCCTGCACCCCCCTCCTACACTGCGCCCTGAAACTGGAGCCTCTCTTGCCTCTGCCTTGGCCCTGTGCCCCCCTCCTAGACTGCGCCCTGAGGCTGGAGCCTCTCTCGCCTCTGCCCCGTACCCCCTCCTACACTGCGCCCTGAGGCTGGAGCCTCTCTCGCCTCTGCCTCGGCATAGGGTATCATGGGGAGTGAAGTAATAATTGGAGCCCCCTCACAGCTCAGGGCCCCCCTGCAGTCACAGGAACTGCTCCCCTGTAGTTATGCCCCTGTCGTTCACTTGTCACTCCACCTGCTACTGGTTTGACTTCCTACCAGAATCCAGCACCAGCCTTCTTGCCCTCTGCTGCCCGGGACTTTCACTTCTAGGAGCAACTGGCAGCGAGATGCAAGAGAAGCTGCCCTATTATACGCTGCCACATCTGAGGTGCATATCTGTCCGTGAATCCCCCCCCCTTACCCTTCCTGCCGGTGACCTCCAGGCCTCTGCTGTGAGCTGAACTTCCTGTTTCCTGTATTATCTACCTAAAAAGACTCCACAAAAGTGTCTGTAGAACTGACTCCCTGCGTCACTAATAAATAACCATGCATTGCGGGGAAGGGGGGGCAGGAAGTCAGGCTGACATCGCTGACCTGGAGGTCACAGGGAGAGGAAGGGGAGAAGTCACACAGAAATGAGGACGTGACAGGGGTGCTGACGTCACGCATTGTCAGCAGTGTCACGTTATTCAGCTTAGATCTAACACCGCCACAGAACACAAGAGAGCGAATCGTTACAAGCTAGATATCGCTGCACTTTGTACATTACAGCCGAGGTTCTCAACACGCGGTACGCATACCCCAGGGGGCGCTATAGAGCAGTGTTTCTCAACATTTTATTGGTGTGTACCCGTTTTAAAACCCTGTACTGGCCAAGTACCCCTAGCATAGTAAACATTATCACAAGTACCCCTTGACAAATATATATTTAACCGTAGTACATGATAAATGATTCTTAACAATTTCCAAGCATTAACTATTGTTTTTAGTTAGCTAAAATACTAATTTGGTGTTTAATTAAGATTTATCATTTTCTAAAATGTGTAATTCTTGGTTAGGGCCCGTTTCCACTATCACGAATTCGCATGCGTTGCCCGCAATTCGCATAGCCAGTACAAGTGGATGGGACTGTTTCCACTTGTCCGTTTTCCTGAACGTTTTTCTGTGCAGAAAAAATCTGCACGCTAGGGCCCTCAGAATTCGCCTGCGTGTGGAATGCGGGCGAATCGCGCACTGTATTTAATAGGGAAATCGCATGCGTTTTCCCCATGCGTTTTTTGCCGCGATTTCGCATAGGTACCCATGTTAATTCACACAGGCAGTGACATGGTTAAAATTGCATCACCCTAACCTATGCGAAATCGCATGCGAAATCGCGGCAAAAAAACTTATGCGGAATCGCACCAGCATGCGATTTGCCTGCGGTGATTCGCCGGCGATTCCGCAACGCTATTGTGGAAACGGGCCCTAAAGTATTTCATGTCGGAGTACCCCCTGGAACCATCAGAAGTACCCCCTGGGGTATGGGTACCACATGTTGAGAACCTAGGCTATAGAAGACACATGGTACGCATACCCCAGGGGGTCCTAGATGACACGTGGTACGCATACCCCAGGGGGCACAACAGATGGGCTCAGGGGGCATTTCAACGCTCCATAGTCAAACCATTATAGAAAGTTTTGGGACTAAAAAGTGATACATTTTATATAAATAAACCAAACAAACTAAGGCCTGTGCATGACTGCCGCCATCTGTCCATGTTGTTTACCTCTGAAATAAAAGACAGGACACAGAACGTTATATCACGCTTTTTTCCTGACGGACTAAAAGCGCCAGAGCTGTAGTCACTAGGGTACGCTCTATAGGCAGTATTCGAGAGTCTTGCCCAAGATCTTCTTACTGAACAGGTGGTGGCTTACTGAACTGTAAGGCCTGGAACCCACTGAAATCAGCAAACGCAAAACGCAACCGCTAGCGTTTTGTCTGAGCGGTTTGCAAGCGGATTCATGCGCGTTTTTGGTCGCGTTTTGCAACATTGTATTTTTTTGCCCAGCGGGTGCGTAGCGTTTTGCGTTTTTATCCTGAGTGGTCCTGTGAATTATTTTTAATTTTGTTACAGTGTGCTGAACCGCAAAACGCTAGCAAAACCGCTCAGTTTAGGTTTTGCTGAGCGTTTCCGCTAGCGTTTCAATACTTTACATTGAAGCGCTAACGCTCCCAAAATGCTGCAGGTCCTGCGTTTGCGTTTCTGGGAAACGCAAACGCTCCTGTGGAAGTTGCCCCATCCATTAACATTAGCCCAGCGTTTTGGCAAAGTGCTAGCGTATCGCAGTGCTGCCAAAACGCTGCCAAAAGCGCTCCTGTGGGTTCCAGCCCTAAGAGCCCAGACTCAAACCCAGGTCTTATGTGTCAGAGGCGGAGCCCTTAACCAGTACATTGTCCACGTCCCACATTGTGTTCCTTTTTTTTTTTTCTTCTTCCTTCTCCTTCTTTCTCTGCCTGAAAGAGTTATGCTGCATACACACTTGAGATAAAAGTCTCTGGAAAAGGCAAGATCACAGACCAATCATACCCCCTTCCATGTAGTATGAGAGCCGTACTCTACACAGTCTATTCTATGGAGCTGCACTCCCCATCAGACAGAAATCTTACCCCCTTCCATGTAGTATGAGAGCCGCACCTACACAGTCTATTCTATGGAGCTGCACTCCCCATCAGACAGAGATCTTACCCCCTTCCATGTAGTATGAGAGCCACACCTACACAGTCTATTCTATGGAGCTGCACTCCCCATCAGACAGAAATCTTACCCCCTTCCATGTAGTATGAGAGCCACACCTACACAGTCTATTCTATGGAGCTGCACTCCCCATCAGACAGAGATCTTACCCCCTTCCATGTAGTATGAGAGCCGCACCTACACCGTCTATTCTATGGAGCTGCACTCCCCATCAGACAGAGATCTTACCCCCTTCCATGTAGTATGAGAGCCACACCTACACAGTCTATTCTATGGAGCTGCACTCCCCATCAGACAGAAATCTTACCCCCTTCCATGTAGTATGAGAGCCACACCTACACAGTCTATTCTATGGAGCTGCACTCCCCATCAGACAGAGATCTTACCCCCTTCCATGTAGTATGAGAGCCACACCTACACAGTCTATTCTATGGAGCTGCACTCCCCATCAGACAGAAATCTTACCCCCTTCCATGTAGTATGAGAGCCACACCTACACAGTCTATTCTATGGAGCTGCACTCCCCATCAGACAGAAATCTTACCCCCTTCCATGTAGTATGAGAGCCATACCTACACAGTCTATTCTATGGAGCTGCACTCCCCATCAGACAGAAATCTTACCCCCTTCCATGTAGTATGAGAGCCACACCTACACAGTCTATTCTATGGAGCTGCACTCCCCATCAGACAGAAATCTTACCCCCTTCCATGTAGTATGAGAGCCACACCTACACAGTCTATTCTATGGAGCTGCACTCCCCATCAGACAGAAATCTTACCCCCTTCCATGTAGTATGAGAGCCACACCTACACAGTCTATTCTATGGAGCTGCACTCCCCATCAGACAGAAATCTTACCCCCTTCCATGTAGTATGAGAGCCACACCTACACAGTCTATTCTATGGAGCTGCACTCCCCATCAGACAGAAATCTTACCCCCTTCCATGTAGTATGAGAGCCACACCTACACAGTCTATTCTATGGAGCTGAACTCCCCATCAGACAGAAATCTTACCCCCTTCCATGTAGTATGAGAGCCATACTCTACACAGTCTATTCTATGGAGCTGCACTCCCCATCAGACAGAAATCTTACCCCCTTCCATGTAGTATGAGAGCCACACCTACACAGTCTATTCTATGGAGCTGCACTCCCCATCAGACAGAAATCTTACCCCCTTCCATGTAGTATGAGAGCCATACTCTACACAGTCTATTCTATGGAGCTGCACTCCCCATCAGACAGAAATCTTACCCCCTTCCATGTAATATGAGAGCCACACCTACACAGTCTATTCTATGGAGCTGCACTCCCCATCAGACAGAAATCTTACCCCCTTCCATGTAGTATGAGAGCCACACCTACACAGTCTATTCTATGGAGCTGCACTCCCCATCAGACAGAAATCTTACCTCCTTCCATGTAGTATGAGAGCCATACTCTACACAGTCTATTCTATGGAGCGGAACTCCCCATCAGACAGAAATCTTTCCCCCTTCCATGTAGTATGAGAGCCACACCTACACAGTCTATTCTATGGAGCTGAACTCCCCATCAGACAGAAATCTTACCCCCTTCCATGTAGTATGAGAGCCATACCTACACAGTCTATTCTATGGAGCTGATCTCCCCATCAGACAGAGATCTTACCCCCTTCCATGTAGTATGAGAGCCACACCTACACAGTCTATTCTATGGAGCTGCACTCCCCATCAGACAGAAATCTTACCCCCTTCCATGTAGTATGAGAGCCATACCTACACAGTCTATTCTATGGAGCTGCACTCCCCATCAGACAGAAATCTTACCCCCTTCCATGTAGTATGAGAGGCACACCTACACAGTCTATTCTATGGAGCTGCACTCCCCATCAGACAGAAATCTTACCCCCTTCCATGTAGTATGAGAGCCACACCTACACAGTCTATTCTATGGAGCTGCACTCCCCATCAGACAGAGATCTTACCCCCTCCCATGTAGTATGAGAGCCACACCTACACAGTCTATTCTATGGAGCTGATCTCCCCATCAGACAGAAATCTTACCCCCTTCCATGTAGTATCAGAGCCACACCTACACAGTCTATTCTATGGAGCTGCACTCCCCATCAGACAGAAATCTTACCCCCTTCCATGTAGTATGAGAGCCACACCTACACAGTCTATTCTATGGAGCTGAACTCCCCATCAGACAGAAATCTTACCCCCTTCCATGTAGTATGAGAGCCACACCTACACAGTCTATTCTATGGAGCTGCACTCCCCATCAGACAGAAATCTTACCCCCTTCCATGTAGTATGAGAGCCACACCTACACAGTCTATTCTATGGAGCTGCACTCCCCATCAGACAGAAATCTTACCCCCTTCCATGTAGTATGAGAGCCACACCTACACAGTCTATTCTATGGAGCTGCACTCCCCATCAGACAGAGATCTTACCCCCTTCCATGTAGTATGAGAGCCACACCTACACAGTCTATTCTATGGAGCTGCACTCCCCATCAGACAGAAATCTTACCTCCTTCCATGTAGTATGAGAGCCATACTCTACACAGTCTATTCTATGGAGCGGAACTCCCCATCAGACAGAAATCTTTCCCCCTTCCATGTAGTATGAGAGCCACACCTACACAGTCTATTCTATGGAGCTGAACTCCCCATCAGACAGAAATCTTACCCCCTTCCATGTAGTATGAGAGCCATACCTACACAGTCTATTCTATGGAGCTGATCTCCCCATCAGACAGAGATCTTACCCCCTTCCATGTAGTATGAGAGCCACACCTACACAGTCTATTCTATGGAGCTGCACTCCCCATCAGACAGAAATCTTACCCCCTTCCATGTAGTATGAGAGCCATACCTACACAGTCTATTCTATGGAGCTGCACTCCCCATCAGACAGAAATCTTACCCCCTTCCATGTAGTATGAGAGGCACACCTACACAGTCTATTCTATGGAGCTGCACTCCCCATCAGACAGAAATCTTACCCCCTTCCATGTAGTATGAGAGCCACACCTACACAGTCTATTCTATGGAGCTGCACTCCCCATCAGACAGAGATCTTACCCCCTCCCATGTAGTATGAGAGCCACACCTACACAGTCTATTCTATGGAGCTGATCTCCCCATCAGACAGAAATCTTACCCCCTTCCATGTAGTATCAGAGCCACACCTACACAGTCTATTCTATGGAGCTGCACTCCCCATCAGACAGAAATCTTACCCCCTTCCATGTAGTATGAGAGCCACACCTACACAGTCTATTCTATGGAGCTGAACTCCCCATCAGACAGAAATCTTACCCCCTTCCATGTAGTATGAGAGCCACACCTACACAGTCTATTCTATGGAGCTGCACTCCCCATCAGACAGAAATCTTACCCCCTTCCATGTAGTATGAGAGCCACACCTACACAGTCTATTCTATGGAGCTGCACTCCCCATCAGACAGAAATCTTACCCCCTTCCATGTAGTATGAGAGCCACACCTACACAGTCTATTCTATGGAGCTGCACTCCCCATCAGACAGAGATCTTACCCCCTTCCATGTAGTATGAGAGCCACACCTACACAGTCTATTCTATGGAGCTGCACTCCCCATCAGACAGAGATCTTACCCCCTTCCATGTAGTATGAGAGCCACACCTACACAGTCTATTCTATGGAGCTGCACTCCCCATCAGACAGAAATCTTACCCCCTTCCATGTAGTATGAGAGCCACACCTACACAGTCTATTCTATGGAGCTGCACTCCCCATCAGACAGAAATCTTACCCCCTTCCATGTAGTATGAGAGCCACACCTACACAGTCTATTCTATGGAGCTGAACTCCCCATCAGACAGAAATCTTACCCCCTTTCATGTAGTATGAGAGCCACACCTACACAGTCTATTCTATGGAGCTGCACTCCCCATCAGACAGAAATCTTACCCCCCTCCATGTAGTATGAGAGCCACACCTACACAGTCTATTCTATGGAGCTGCACTCCCCATCAGACAGAAATCTTACCCCCCTCCATGTAGTATGAGAGCCACACCTACACAGTCTATTCTATGGAGCTGCACTCCCCATCAGACAGAAATCTTACCCCCCCTTCCTCCATGTAGTATGAGAGCCATACCTACACAGTCTATTCTATGGAGCTGCACTCCCCATCAGACAGAAATCTTACCCCCCCCTCCATGTAGTATGAGAGCCATACCTACACAGTCTATTCTATGGAGCTGCACTCCCCATCAGATAGAAATCTTACCCCCTTCCATGTAGTATGAGAGCCACACCTACACAGTCTATTCTATGGAGCTGCACGCCCCATCAGACAGAGATCTTACCCCCTTCCATGTAGTATGAGAGCCACACCTACACAGTCTATTCTATGGAGCTGCACTCCCCATCAGACAGAAATCTTACCCCCTTCCATGTAGTATGAGAGCCACACCTACACAGTCTATTCTATGGAGCTGCACTCCCCATCAGACAGAAATCTTACCCCCTTCCATGTAGTATGAGAGCCACACCTACACAGTCTATTCTATGGAGCTGCACTCCCCATCAGACAGAAATCTTACCCCCCTCCATGTAGTATGAGAGCCACACCTACACAGTCTATTCTATGGAGCTGCACTCCCCATCAGACAGAAATCTTACCCCCTTCCATGTAGTATGAGAGCCACACCTACACAGTCTATTCTATGGAGCTGCACTCCCCATCAGACAGAAATCTTACCCCCTTCCATGTAGTATGAGAGCCACACCTACACAGTCTATTCTATGGAGCTGCACTCCCCATCAGACAGAAATCTTACCCCCTTCCATGTAGTATGAGAGCCACACCTACACAGTCTATTCTATGGAGCTGCACTCCCCATCAGACAGAAATCTTACCCCCTTCCATGTAGTATGAGAGCCACACCTACACAGTCTATTCTATGGAGCTGCACTCCCCATCAGACAGAAATCTTACCCCCCTCCATGTAGTATGAGAGCCACACCTACACAGTCTATTCTATGGAGCTGCACTCCCCATCAGACAGAAATCTTACCCCCCCCTCCATGTAGTATGAGAGCCATACCTACACAGTCTATTCTATGGAGCTGCACTCCCCATCAGATAGAAATCTTACCCCCTTCCATGTAGTATGAGAGCCACACCTACACAGTCTATTCTATGGAGCTGCACGCCCCATCAGACAGAGATCTTACCCCCTTCCATGTAGTATGAGAGCCACACCTACACAGTCTATTCTATGGAGCTGAACTCCCCATCAGACAGAAATCTTACCCCCTTCCATGTAGTATGAGAGCCACACCTACACAGTCTATTCTATGGAGCTGCACTCCCCATCAGACAGAAATCTTACCCCCTTCCATGTAGTATGAGAGCCACACCTACACAGTCTATTCTATGGAGCTGCACTCCCCATCAGACAGAAATCTTACCCCCTTCCATGTAGTATGAGAGCCATACTCTACACAGTCTATTCTATGGAGCTGCACTCCCCATCAGACAGAGATCTTACCCCCTTCCATGTAGTATGAGAGCCGTACTCTACACAGTCTATTCTATGGAGCTGCACTCCCTATCAGACAGAAATCTTACCCCCTTCCATGTAGTATGAGAGCCACACCTACACAGTCTATTCTATGGAGCTGCACTCCCCATCAGACAGAAATCTTACCCCCTTCCATGTAGTATGAGAGCCACACCTACACAGTCTATTCTATGGAGCTGCACTCCCCATCAGACAGAAATCTTACCCCCTTCCATGTAGTATGAGAGCCACACCTACACAGTCTATTCTATGGAGCTGCACTCCCCATCAGACAGAGATCTTACCCCCTTCCATGTAGTATGAGAGCCGTACTCTACACAGTCTATTCTATGGAGCTGCACTCCCCATCAGACAGAAATCTTACCCCCTTCCATGTAGTATGAGAGCCATACCTACACAGTCTATTCTATGGAGCTGCACTCCCCATCAGACAGAAATCTTACCCCCTTCCATGTAGTATAAGAGCCACACCTACACAGTCTATTCTATGGAGCTGCACTCCCCATCAGACAGAAATCTTACCCCCTTCCATGTAGTATGAGAGCCACACCTACACAGTCTATTCTATGGAGCTGCACTCCCCATCAGACAGAGATCTTACCCCCTTCCATGTAGTATGAGAGCCACACCTACACAGTCTATTCTATGGAGCTGCACTCCCCATCAGACAGAAATCTTACCCCCTTCCATGTAGTATGAGAGCCACACCTACACAGTCTATTCTATGGAGCTGCACTCCCCATCAGACAGAAATCTTACCTCCTTCCATGTAGTATGAGAGCCATACTCTACACAGTCTATTCTATGGAGCTGAACTCCCCATCAGACAGAAATCTTTCCCCCTTCCATGTAGTATGAGAGCCACACCTACACAGTCTATTCTATGGAGCTGAACTCCCCATCAGACAGAAATCTTACCCCCTTCCATGTAGTATGAGAGCCATACCTACACAGTCTATTCTATGGAGCTGATCTCCCCATCAGACAGAGATCTTACCCCCTTCCATGTAGTATGAGAGCCACACCTACACAGTCTATTCTATGGAGCTGCACTCCCCATCAGACAGACATCTTACCCCCTTCCATGTAGTATGAGAGCCATACCTACACAGTCTATACTATGGAGCTGCACTCCCCATCAGACAGAAATCTTACCCCCTTCCATGTAGTATGAGAGCCACACCTACACAGTCTATTCTATGGAGCTGCACTCCCCATCAGACAGAAATCTTACCCCCTTCCATGTAGTATGAGAGCCACACCTACACAGTCTATTCTATGGAGCTGCACTCCCCATCAGACAGAAATCTTACCCCCCCCCCCCTCCATGTAGTATGAGAGCCATACCTACACAGTCTATTCTATGGAGCTGCACTCCCCATCAGACAGAAATCTTACCCCCCCCTCCATGTAGTATGAGAGCCATACCTACACAGTCTATTCTATGGAGCTGCACTCCCCATCAGATAGAAATCTTACCCCCTTCCATGTAGTATGAGAGCCACACCTACACAGTCTATTCTATGGAGCTGCACTCCCCATCAGACAGAAATCTTACCCCCTTCCATGTAGTATGAGAGCCACACCTACACAGTCTATTCTATGGAGCTGCACTCCCCATCAGACAGAAATCTTACCCCCTTCCATGTAGTATGAGAGCCACACCTACACAGTCTATTCTATGGAGCTGCACTCCCCATCAGACAGAGATCTTACCCCCTTCCATGTAGTATGAGAGCCGTACTCTACACAGTCTATTCTATGGAGCTGCACTCCCCATCAGACAGAAATCTTACCCCCTTCCATGTAGTATGAGAGCCATACCTACACAGTCTATTCTATGGAGCTGCACTCCCCATCAGACAGAAATCTTACCCCCTTCCATGTAGTATGAGAGCCATACTCTACACAGTCTATTCTATGGAGCTGCACTCCCCATCAGACAGAAATCTTACCCCCTTCCATGTAGTATGAGAGCCACACCTACACAGTCTATTCTATGGAGCTGCACTCCCCATCAGACAGAAATCTTACCCCCTTCCATGTAGTATGAGAGCCACACCTACACAGTCTATTCTATGGAGCTGCACTCCCCATCAGACAGAAATCTTACCCCCTTCCATGTAGTATGAGAGCCACACCTACACAGTCTATTCTATGGAGCTGCACTCCCCATCAGACAGAGATCTTACCCCCTTCCATGTAGTATGAGAGCCACACCTACACAGTCTATTCTATGGAGCTGCACTCCCCATCAGACAGAGATCTTACCCCCTTCCATGTAGTATGAGAGCCACACCTACACAGTCTATTCTATGGAGCTGCACTCCCCATCAGACAGAGATCTTACCCCCTTCCATGTAGTATGAGAGCCACACCTACACAGTCTATTCTATGGAGCTGCACTCCCCATCAGACAGAGATCTTACCCCCTTCCATGTAGTATGAGAGCCACACCTACACAGTCTATTCTATGGAGCTGCACTCCCCATCAGACAGAGATCTTACCCCCTTCCATGTAGTATGAGAGCCACACCTACACAGTCTATTCTATGGAGCTGCACTCCCCATCAGACAGAAATCTTACCCCCTTCCATGTAGTATGAGAGCCACACCTACACAGTCTATTCTATGGAGCTGCACTCCCCATCAGACAGAAATCTTACCCCCTTCCATGTAGTATGAGAGCCACACCTACACAGTCTATTCTATGGAGCTGCACTCCCCATCAGACAGAAATCTTACCCCCTTCCATGTAGTATGAGAGCCACACCTACACAGTCTATTCTATGGAGCTGCACTCCCCATCAGACAGAGATCTTACCCCCTTCCATGTAGTATGAGAGCCACACCTACACAGTCTATTCTATGGAGCTGCACTCCCCATCAGACAGAGATCTTACCCCCTTCCATGTAGTATGAGAGCCACACCTACACAGTCTATTCTATGGAGCTGCACTCCCCATCAGACAGAGATCTTACCCCCTTCCATGTAGTATGAGAGCCACACCTACACAGTCTATTCTATGGAGCTGCACTCCCCATCAGACAGAGATCTTACCCCCTTCCATGTAGTATGAGAGCCACACCTACACAGTCTATTCTATGGAGCTGCACTCCCCATCAGACAGAGATCTTACCCCCTTCCATGTAGTATGAGAGCCACACCTACACAGTCTATTCTATGGAGCTGCACTCCCCATCAGACAGAAATCTTACCCCCTTCCATGTAGTATGAGAGCCACACCTACACAGTCTATTCTATGGAGCTGCACTCCCCATCAGACAGAAATCTTACCCCCTTCCATGTAGTATGAGAGCCACACCTACACAGTCTATTCTATGGAGCTGAACTCCCCATCAGACAGAAATCTTACCTCCTTCCATGTAGTATGAGAGCCACACCTACACAGTCTATTCTATGGAGCTGAACTCCCCATCAGACAGAAATCTTACCCCCTTCCATGTAGTATGAGAGCCACACCTACACAGTCTATTCTATGGAGCTGCACTCCCCATCAGACAGAAATCTTACCCCCTCCCATGTAGTATGAGAGCCACACCTACACAGTCTATTCTATGGAGCTGCACTCCCCATCAGACAGAAATCTTACCCCCTCCCATGTAGTATGAGAGCCACACCTACACAGTCTATTCTATGGAGCTGAACTCCCCATCAGACAGAAATCTTACCCCCTTCCATGTAGTATGAGAGCCACACCTACACAGTCTATTCTATGGAGCTGAACTCCCCATCAGACAGAAATCTTACCCCCTTCCATGTAGTATGAGAGCCACACCTACACAGTCTATTCTATGGAGCTGCACTCCCCATCAGACAGAAATCTTACCCCCTTCCATGTAGTATGAGAGCCACACCTACACAGTCTATTCTATGGAGCTGAACTCCCCATCAGATAAAATCTTTGCAAGATGCTGCACACACAGATGCTGTACACATTCAACAGATCAGTATCTGCAAAAGATCTCTTCCTGCAAAATGCATTCATAGTCTATGAGATCTGCAGATCATCATACACACCTTGCTTAGCAGGCAATCATCTGCAGATCATCTGCAGATCAGATCCACCAGGATGGATTTTCAGATCTGCAGATGATTGCCAGATATGCAGATGAAGTCTGTTAAACAAGGTGTGTATGAGGATCTGCAGATCTCATAGACTATGAATGCATTTTGAAGGAATGGATCTATTGCAGGAAGAGATCTTTTGCAGATAATGATCTTTTGAACGTGTACGGGCATCTGTGTGTGCAGCATCTTGCAAAGATTTTATCTGATGGGGAGTGCAGCTCCATAGAATAGACTGTGTAGAGTATGGCTCTCATACTACATGGAAGGGGGTAAGATTTCTGTCTGATGGGGAGTGCAGCTCCATAGAATAGACTGTGTAGGTGTGGCTCTCATACTACATGGAAGGGGGTAAGATTTCTGTCTGATGGGGAGTGCAGCTCCATAGAATAGACTGTGTAGGTGTGGCTCTCATACTACATGGAAGGGGGTAAGATTTCTGTCTGATGGGGAGTGCAGCTCCATAGAATAGACTGTGTAGGTGTGGCTCTCATACTACATGGAAGGGGGTAAGATTTCTATCTGATGGGGAGTGCAGCTCCATAGAATAGACTGTGTAGGTGTGGCTCTCATACTACATGGAAGGGGGTAAGATTTCTGTCTGATGGGGAGTGCAGCTCCATAGAATAGACTGTGTAGGTGTGGCTCTCATACTACATGGAAGGGGGTAAGATTTCTATCTGATGGGGAGTGCAGCTCCATAGAATAGACTGTGTAGGTGTGGCTCTCATACTACATGGAAGGGGGTAAGATTTCTGTCTGATGGGGAGTGCAGCTCCATAGAATAGACTGTGTAGAGTACGGCTCTCATACTACATGGAAGGGGGTAAAATTGGTCTGTGATCTTGCCTTTTCCAGAGACTTATATCTCAAGTGTGTATGCAGCATTACATATTCAGGTATGCAAGTGACTTGTTGGACCCTGGCTGGATTATAGCATAGCCCTCACTGAAATTACAGCCATAAAACTCATTCCTAGCAGAAAGCAGCTTCAGATTGCAGAGGATAGATAAAAAAAATAGTTTAACCATTTTAGCTCTGGCATACTTCAAAGACTGTGTCATGGAGCAGAGACAAGGAAACATTAAAAACTTAAAAAGTGGATTTAAACAAGGTAAAACTGGAATAGCTTAAAAAAAAAGAAAAAAAAAGTAGTCATTTTTAGGAGTAGGAGGATAGCTACAATGGTTTATCATCAGTTAATTCAATTCACCTCGGTATTCCTTTAAGACAACCAACCGTATCTAATGACAGTGGGAACGTTCCTTACGTTATCGTGAGTGTTTGGAACGACTCCCTCCTGCCAGAAACCCTGAACGACAGATTTGCATAACATGAATATGGTTCCAGGACGAGAATGAGATGTCAGGCAGCTATGTAAAGTACAGAAGTCATCAGCGCAGGCAGGTGCATGCACACTAATCACTGCCAGCGATCACTCTGCATGTCAGGAAGTGTCTGTGTACAGCGCAGAGAGTATACAACATTCCCAGATGAGACGATATACAGTGGTGTGAAAATCTATTTGCCCCCTTCCTGATTTCTTATTCTTTTGTATGTTTGTCACACTTAAATGTTTCTGCTCATCAAAAACCAATAACTATTAGTCAAAGATAACATAATTGAACACAAAATGCAGTTTTAAATGATGGTTTTTATTATTTAGTGAGAAAAAAAAACCTCAAAACCTACATGGAGCTGTGTGAAAAAGAAATTGCCCCCTGAACCTAATAACTGGTTGGGCCACCCTTAGCAGTAATAACTGCAATCAAGCGTTTGCGATAACTTGCAACGAGTCTTTTACAGCGCTCTGGAGGAATTTTGGCCCACTCATCTTTGCAGAATTGTTGTAATTCAGCTTTATTTGAGGGTTTTCTAGCATGAACCGCCTTTTTAAGGTCATGCCACAACATCTCAATAGGATTCAGGTCAGGACTTTGACTAGGCCACTCCAAAGTCTTCATTCTGTTTTTCTTCAGCCATTCAGAGGTGGATTTGCTGGTGTGTTTTGGGTCATTGTCCTGCTGCAGCACCCAAGATTAGAGTTGGGCGAACTGTTAGCGCAACTGCAGCCGAACTGTTCGGCTGCCCAACCTGTCATGTGGCTGTGGCTCTTACTACTTCCGGGTCGCAATGACCCGGAGTAGTACGTCTGCGCTGGCCCGGCGGAGCGCGTCCTAGATTGCGCTCCTGTTGCCAGGCACTCTCTGCGCATGTGTGTGACGTCGTGAGTGATGTCTAGCTTTTGAGGTGCTTTTGGTCTACTTCTCTGTGTCAGATAGCTCCTATTTAAGTGATTTCTTGATTGAAACAGGTGTGGCAGTAATCAGGCCTGGGGCTGACTACAGAAATTGAACTCAGGTGTGATAAACCACAGTTAAGTACATTTTTTAACAAGGGGGGCAATCACTTTTTCACACAGGGCCATGTAGATTTGGAGTTTTTTTTTTCTCACTAAATAATAAAAACCATCATTTAAAACTGCATTTTGTGTACAATTATGTTATCTTTGACTAATAGTTAACGGTTTTTGATGAGCAGAAACATTTAAGTGTGACAAACATGCAAAAGAATAAGAAATCAGGAAGGGGGCAAATAGTTTTTCACACCACTGTACTATACTTCCTTACCCGCCAGCAGCCATATTTCCTGTCCCAACAATAAGACGTCTCTCATTACACACAGCACCCATCTCTACGCTTCTCTGCAGGTGTGTGGACTGATTCCACAATCGGCAGATCAGATCCCCTTCACCCCATTTTATTTATTTATATAGCGCTGACATATTACACAGCTGTACAGAGTATATTGTCTTGTCACTAACTGTCCCTCAGAGGAGCTGACAATCTAATCCTACCATAGTCCTATGTCTATGTATGTATCGTGTAGTGTGTGTATCGTAGTCTAGGGCCAATTAAGGGGGAAGCCAATTAACTTATCTGTTTGTTTTTGGGAGGAAACTGGAGTGCCTGGAGAAAACCCACACAGACACAGGGAGAACATACAAACTCTTTGTGAGGGTGGGATTCAAACCGGGGACCCATCGCTGCAAGGCGAGAGCACTAACCACAACGCCACCGTGCTGCCCCCATACACAGTAATCACAGCATACCATTTCTTGGTTACAGCTGATACAAATCCTGCAATAAATTTGCAGTGTGTCTACTTCCTGCTTTCATGGAAGCAGACATAGGGTTAACATCCTGTGTTTAGCTGCTCTGTCAAGGGCTGCTAAGAATGCATTTCTTTAGGTTTCCCTTCTGTCCTGTGCGAGAGTTCAGCTCCATTTTAAAGGATAAACTGGGGTAAGATAGATATAGAGTCTGACATTTATTTCCTGTTAAACAATGCAGATTGCCTGGCTATCCTGCTGATCCTCTGCCTGTAATACTTTTAGCCACAGCCCCTGAACAAGCATGCAGATCAGGTGCTCCGACTGAAGTGTGACTGGATAAGCCGCATGCTTGTTTCAGGTGTGTCCGATTCAGACACTAGTGCAGCCTTAGAGATCAGCAGGACAGCCAGGCAATGTGCATGGATATAAGGAAATAAATATGGCAGCCTCCATATCCTCCTCAGTCCAGGTGTCATTCAATGGAATACAAACACGCGTTAGAACAGACAGCATGCTGCATTTCCCAGACAAGGCGAGTGCTTTCAGAGCTGTTGCATGTTTTAGTGCATACAAATGTGCATGCTAGGAGAACACTAATGCGCAATAAAAGTGTGTGCAAGGTCTAGTAAGGAGGTGTGGCCTAACACTTCCTTCCGGGGTAGGTGCAGACAGCTGGAGGTTGCCCAGTCTCTATGAACTGGTGCAGCAGGTCATTTTCTGTTTAATCCTACAAGCTACAGAAATGGGGGTTTCCGACCGTACTGGATTACTGAAGAGGAGGCGGCTGGTGTGGAGAGACCAGACTGACTGTCTCCAGAAACTCCACTAGATCTACTAGGCTGGGAACTAATCGTGCAACAAAATCTGCAAAGTGTGACAAAATATCACAACTGTATAGATGCACAAAAACTATAATAGTCACATGACTGCAGAACGCTGGTAACTGTTTGTTCAGCTGTATGACCATGAAACCCCACAGGTGAGGAGTGTGATGCTAGTGAAGTGGTCCTCAAACTAAGGCCCGCGGGCAGAATGCGGCCCCCTGAGGCTTTTTACCGCCCCCCCCACTCCCCCCCCCCCCCCCCACCCACCCACCCACACAGAAAATGTATTACTAATAGATGTCGTCAGCTACATCTTTAAATATTGGTGTTCCGCATATAGATTAGCAGCGTTGGCACCACCCATCCACATGGAAGCCAGAAAGCAGTCATTCGCTGGTTTCCAATCACATTCCACATCAGGTGACACTGCTGTCCAATTGGACTTCAGGTTGTCACCTGGGTATGCGTCACTGTCTGGCCCACAAAGACTTCTACATCATTTCATGTATACTCCGGCCCCCCAGCAGTCTGAAGTATGTTGACCCGGCCCTCGACCCAAAACGTTTGGGGACCCCTGTGCTAGTACATACAACAAAGGGAATGAAGACCTTGCAAGAAGAGAATAAATGCTTAAACAAAGAACAAGCAAATAATTGTGCTGATGCCAATTTGTGGTGGCTACTGGCTGGATAGTGTACTAGGTAAGGGCTCTGCCTCTGACACAGGCAACCTGGGTTTGAATCTCGGCTCTGCCTGTTGAGTAAGCCAGCACCTATTCAGTAAGAGACTTTGGGCAAGACTCCCTGACGCTGCTATGGCCTATAGAGTGTCGTAATGGTTGCAGCTCTGGTGCTTTGAGTCTGCGAGGAACAAAGCGCAATATAAATGTTATTTGTCTTGTCTAATTTCATGTGACTTGCCCAAATGAAGCCACTGCTGTGTGATTGGTCCATTTCTTATCTGCGTGCATAAAATTGGCGTGGAATTGTCAGCGTGTGATCGACCACCCCTACCAGAGGAACGGTAAAAGGCCAGTCAGTGTGCTGGTGAGTAATGATGTCCACAGAGGAGCTTCCTGCCAAGCGGAGAAATGCCTGACATATGGCGGCAAAGAGTAAGCTGAATGCATCACTTGTACTGTAAGCAGCCATGAATCCTGGGCAGAGCCATACAGCTCATTACTGGCAGCTGACAGGCATCACCTGACAGAGCTATCGCTGTGTGCCCATGTGGTGTCACACTGTACTGCAGATATGCTGCTTGGTACATTTCCCCCCCCTCCCCATATCTCCTGCCCCGGGATAGGGTCAGCTGGGGGGGGGGGGGGGGGGTAGGAGAAATCACCTGACAGAGCTATCGCTGTGTGCCCATGTGGTGTCACACTGTACTGCAGATATGCTGCTTGGTACATTTCCCCCCCCCCCCTTTCCTTATATCTGCTGCCCCGGGATAGGCTGTCAGTCAGCGGGAGGGGGGGCATCACCTGACAGAGCTATCGCTGTATGCCCATGTGATGTCACACTGTACTGCAGATATGCTGCTTGGTACATTTCCCCCCCCCCCCCTTTCCTTATATCTGCTGCCCCGGGATAGGCTGTCAGTCAGCGGGAGGGGGGGCATCACCTGACAGAGCTATCGCTGTATGCCCATGTGATGTCACACTGTACTGCAGATATGCTGCTTGGTACATTTCCCCCCCCCCCCTTTCCTTATATCTGCTGCCCCGGGATAGGCTGTCAGTCAGCGGGAGGGGGGGCATCACCTGACAGAGCTATCGCTGTATGCCCATGTGATGTCACACTGTACTGCAGATATGATGCTTGGTACATTTCCCCCCCCCCCCCCATATCTCCTGCCCCGGGATAGGCTGTCAGTCAGTGGGAGAGGGGGCATCACCTGACAGAGCTATTGCTGTATGGGTGGGAGGGGGGATGTTACCGATCCAAAATTTTGCAAACTATCGTATCAAATGGTATCAATTCAAAAAATATGCCAACAATCATGTAAAATGTTGGTTCTGGGTCACTGCGAGATATCGGAATACTACAACATTCATGCACCACTAACATAGAATGATATGTGATTACGGTAAGACTATATCATAGCAGACAAGCCACAGAGAATAAGGAGAAGATCCGCAGGGCAGAATCTGTGCAATCTGCACATCACCGCCTGGATTTGGGCTTCTGTAACTTGCTGAAAAACGAAAGTAAAAGTACACTTTCCTATTCGCTAGTGAATTAACCCCTCACACTCTGCACTAATAGGCAGGTTACAGAAAGAACTAGAACCACTGCAGCCAGTTGCTTAAAGAGAACCAGAGATGAAGCACCCTCTTGTATTTTACCTTATAAATCAGTGGGAACTTGACAGTAAACACCTAATCTGCCCTTTGTTTCATTGTTCTCTGTGTAATCTGACTGTTATTACCTCTGATAAGAATCCCCGACTGAGCACTGTCTAGCTTTGCTACAGAAAGATTATAGCTGAGTCTGTCTTCTGTGGTGTTATTTCAAGCCCAAGCCTGCCCCCTTGTGGCTTTGCTATAATGACTCAGCAATAATCATTCCCAGCAAAGCCAGATTTAATTGCTCAGTCTGGGATTCTTGTGACTGCTGCTAACAGACACTTTTAGCAGTGAGGATGAAACAGACAGCATGGTAAGTGTTTTCTCTAATGTTCTTACTGATATACATGGTAAAATACACAAGGGTGCTTCGTCTCTGGTTCCCTTTAAGAACTACTGATCATTTTGACACACAGTTATCAATGTACGTAACTTGTTTACTGTCTGTACTTTTTAAAATAATCAT
This sequence comes from Hyperolius riggenbachi, assembly GCF_040937935.1. Taxonomy (NCBI): domain Eukaryota; kingdom Metazoa; phylum Chordata; class Amphibia; order Anura; family Hyperoliidae; genus Hyperolius; species Hyperolius riggenbachi. The sequence goes on from NC_090652.1 coordinate 6,284,939, forward strand.
AGACCCAGATTATTCAGATTTCTGATAGTTTTCCTTAACCTCTTAAAGTGAACCAGAGACGAAGCACCCTCATGTATTGTACCATGGAAATCAGTGGGAACATTAGAGAAAACACTTACCATGCTCTCTGTTCCATCCTCACTGCTAAAAGTGTCTGTTATCTAGCTGAGATAAGAATCCCGGACTGAGCATTGAGTCTGGCTTTGCTATAATGACTCAGCTATAATGATTCCTGAGCAGAGCCAGCAGGGGGCAGGCTTGGACTTGAAGACAGCAAAGAACACAGTCTCAGCTATAATTATTCTGTAGCAAAGCCAGACCGACTGCTTAGTCGGGATTCTTATCTTAGAGGTGATAACAGGCAAATTAAACAGAGAACAATGTAACAAAGAGCAGATTAGGTGTTTACTGTCATGTTCCCACTGATTTATAAGGTAAAATACATGAGGTTGCTTCATCTCTGGTTCTCTTTAAGGACCACAGGCTTACACCCCCCTAGTGACCAGGCTATTTTTACAATTCAGCACACTGCAGCTTTAACAGTTCACTGCACGGCCATACAACTTCACACACAAATCAATCTGCCCACCAACAGAGCTTTCTGTTGGTGGGCTCTGATCTCTGCTGCAGGATGTTTTTTATTATTCATTTGTTATATTATTTTAAATTAAAGTGTCTATTGTTTTCCCCTGGGTCAGACTATAACATAGCCCTCACTGATAAAGAGTTACCGCCATAAAACACTTTCCTGGCAGAAAATGGCTTCTGAGGGCAGGAAAGAGAGAAATGGGTCAATTGTTCATAGATTTTAGCTATGGCATACTAAAATGAATGTGTCACTGTGCAGAGAGAATGAAACAGTAAAAACTTAAAAAAGTAGATGAAATAAAAGTGTGGGATATAAAAAAAAAATAAAAAAATAAAAAATAAAAAAAGTGTTTTAGGAGCAGGAGGACTGGTACAATTTCAATCTCATCGGTTTATTTTCACCTTGTATTTCTTAAAAAAAAAAAAAAAAAATGTACAGCCACATTCAGAGGAGTAATATAAAGGAGTGCTTCTAGGGGACAGCACAGCAAAGGTTGCCATATACATATAGACTGCCACTCAATGCGTCAAACTGAATAAATTCCAACCAAACACAGTATATAACAATAGTCAGTACACCTATTTTTTCTGAATATTTTATATCTTTTCATAGGCCAAGATATGACACTGATACAATGTAAAGAAGTCAGCGTTTGATTGGACAATTGTCCCCCACCTCACCCCAAGCATAATGTTCTCCTACTCAGCCCACCTGTGGGAAGCTGCTTTGTCATATGCCGGGCATCGGCCCTCACCCCACTTCATAGCCATAGACCGCTAGGCTAGTAGCATATCTGTACAGCACTCAGCACCTATCAGCTGAGGCACCTATCACCGATGTGTGCAGCTGACAGTCATCACGCATGCACCAGGCGTCAGGGCAGGAAGGCAGCTACCAGCTGTAGGATGCTGCTTTGTCATATGCCAGGCATCGGCCCTCACCCCACTTCATAGCCATAGACCGCTAGGCTAGTAGCATATCTGTACAGCACTCAGCACCTATCAGCTGAGGCACCTATCACCGATGTGTGCAGCTGACAGTCATCACGCATGCACCAGGCGTCAGGGCAGGAAGGCAGCTACCAGCTGTAGGATGCTGCTCTGTCATATGCCAGGCATCAGCCCTCACCCCACTTCATGGCCACAGACCGCTAGGCTAGCAGCACGTCTGTACAGCACTCAGCACCTATCACCTGAGGCACCTATCACCGATGTGTGCGGCTGACAGTCCTCACGCATGCACCAGGCGTCAGGGCAGGAAGGCAGCTACCAGCTGTAGGATGCTGCTCTGTCATATGCTGGGCATTGGACCTCACCCCACTTCATGGCCACAGACCGCTAGGCTAGCAGCACGTCTGTACAGCACTCAGCACCTATCACCTGAGGCACCTATTACCGATGTGTGCAGCCGACAGTCCTCGTACGCATGCACCAGGGGTCAGGGCAGGAAGGCAGCTACCAGCTGTAGGATGCTGCTCTGTCATATGCCAGGCATTGGACCTCACCCCACTTCATGGCCACAGACCGCTAGGCTAGCAGCACGTCTGTACAGCACTCAGCACCTATCACCTGAGGCACCTATCACCGATGTGTGCAGCTGACAGTCCTCACGCATGCACCAGGCGTCAGGGCAGGGAGGCAGCTACCAGCTGTAGGATGCTGCTCTGTCATATGCCGGGCATTGGACCTTACTCCACTTCATAGCCACAGACCGCTAGGCTAGTAGCATATCTGTACAGCATTCAGCACCTATCACCTGAGGCACCTATCACCGATGTGTGCAGCTGACAGTCCTCACGCATGCACCAGGCGTCAGGGCAGGAAGGCAGCTACCAGCTGTAGGAAGCTGCTCTGTCATATGCCGGGCATCAGCACTCACCCCACTTCATAGCTACAGACCGCTAGGCTAGCAGCATGTCTGTACAGCACTCAGCACCTATCACCTGAGGCACCTATCACCGATGTGTGCAGCTGACAGTCCTCACGCATGCACCAGGCGTCAGGGCAGGAAGGCAGCTACCAGCTGTAGGATGCTGCTCTGTCATATGCCGGGCATCAGCACTCACCCCACTTCATAGCTACAGACCGCTAGGCTAGCAGCATGTCTGTACAGCACTCAGCACCTATCACCTGAGGCACCTATCACCGATGTGTGCAGCTGACAGTCCTCACGCATGCACCAGGCGTCAGGGCAGGAAGGCAGCTACCAGCTGTAGGATGCTGCTCTGTCATATGCCGGGCATCAGCACTCACCCCACTTCATAGCTACAGACCGCTAGGCTAGCAGCACGTCTGTACAGCACTCAGCACCTATCACCTGAGGCACCTATCACCGATGTGTGCAGCTGACAGTCCTCGTACGCATGCACCAGGGGTCAGGGCAGGAAGGCAGCTACCAGCTGTAGGATGCTGCTCTGTCATATGCCGGGCATCAGCCCTCACCCCACTTCATAGCCACAGACCGCTAGGCTAGCAGCATGTCTGTACAGCACTCAGCACCTATCACCTGAGGCACCTATCACCGATGTGTGCAGCTGACAGTCCTCACGCATGCACCAGGCGTCAGGGCAGGAAGGCAGCTACAAGCTGTAGGAAGCTGCTCTGTCATATGCTGGGCATCGGCCCTCACCCCACTTCATGGCCACAGACTGCTAGGCTAGCAGCAGGTCTGTACAGCACTCAGCACCTATCACCGATGTGTGCAGCTGACAGTCCTCACGCATGCACCAGGGGTCAGGGCAGGAAGGCAGCTACCAGCTGTATGTAAACAAAGTCATTGCGCTGACATTTCAGATATTGTTCCCGGAGGAAAATCAATAGTCCAATAGGCTGTACTAACGATCACCAGTGGCGTCTGTTAATCCCTCATGATTAGATTCTCCAGACAGACAGACAGACATAGGGAGTGTATTGTGTTACACAAGTCTGAGGACCCCCTCCTAGCTTACTGACAGTCTGTACAGCCCACCCACACAAGTGTAATTTAATCTCTCAGCTGTGTGAGCTCAGGAATCTCTTCTGCCATGGCAGAGCAGCTAATTTGTAAGCACAGGATGTAAACACTGTATCTGCTTCCATGAAAGCAGGAAGTAGCTACACTGCAGATGTATTGCAGGACTTGTATCTGCTCTAACAAATGTTTTTTTTCTTTAAAGGTTATTATGCTGTTGCATATTTTTTAGAGCAGAGAGGAAGTTCTGAGTTCAGGTCCGCTTTAATGGAAAAATCGAGGATGTACGAGCAAATGCAAAAAAATAAAAATAAAAAAAATAAAAATAAATTGTAGCAGCTTTACCTGTTTGCAATTAAAGCGGACCTGAACTCCTAACTTCCTCTCTGCTGTAAAAAGATCAGCAACAGCATAATAAACTTTACCGAAAAACATTTCCTTTACAGGTGATACAAATCCTGCAATAAATCCGCAGTGTGTCTACTTCCTGCTTTCATGGAAGCAGACGTGTGATTACCAATTAACTGCTCTGCCATGGCAGTCAGGTGACACGGGGGAGATATTAAATTACAACTTGTGATTAGTCACAGATAAGTGGGAATTAGGGCTGGTGCACACCGGAGCAGTTCTGGAGCGTTTTTTGAAACGCTTGCAGGGGGAAACCGCTTGGCTAATGAAAGTGAATGGGGTGGTGCACACCAGAGCGGCTCGTTTTTCCACAAACGCAAACTCGGGGGCTGCAGCATTTTAGATTTCTGAGGTGTTTCTGCCTCAATGTAAAGTATAGGAAAGTGGAAAACTGCTCTGAGAAACGCCAGACCAGAGCGGTTCTCCAGGCGTTTTTGTTACAGAAGCTGTTCAGTAACAGCTTTTATTGTAACCATATTTGTAATCTGCTACACCAAAAACAATCCAAAAACCGCTAGGCATGTTTAGAAAACCTCTAAGGGCCCGTTCACACTTATAATTGCAAAACGCCGGTGATTACCGTTGTGCGGGAGTGATTTTCCCGCGATTAACGCGAAAAAAAAATCACTGGACACTGCGACGGTTTTGGAGCGATCGCGATTAACGTGCTTTGCACGCTAATCACGATCGCTAATTGCGGAACGCTCGTCGCCGGCAAACCGCGGCAGTGAGAACACTGCCATTTGCTAAATTGTATAGCGGTTTGCCATGAGCGGGAATTGCGCGATTCCTGCTCAGGTGAGAACGGGCCTTAAACATGCCTAGAATCGCTCTGAAATCTGCTTCAAAAACTTCTAGCGTTATGCGGATCTGCTAGAGGTGTTTGGTGTGCACTGGGCCTCAGACAGGCTAAACTCTCTAAATACATACAGGATGCATTTTTCTAGGTTTCCCTTCTGTCCTGTGCAAGAGTTCAGGTCCTTTTCCAGCAAGTATAGCAGGCCAGAGGCAAGGACACACAACCTGCATTGTGCGGACAGCAACCCTTGATCTTTAGACACACAATAACCTTATCTATATTGCACACTAATAAGCCTTCAGCCAACAGCCTGCCCTGCCAGCCACCTGCAGCGATCTGCCCGCAAACACAAGGTACAGTGTTGACATTCAGAGACGGTATTTGCACGTCTGAAGCCTCCCAGCAGCTCTGCTCAATCGTCTTGTCACACCCCGGGACAAATAAAGCGGAACCACCAGAAACCAACGGATCATACATAACAGTTATACGAATACCCAGATCTGGTATGCACCCCCCCCATGTCCCCCATTCCCCCTGCTTTGGCAATGCCTGTATTGAAGCTTGGTCATGCCAATAAAGCCATCTCTGGATTTGTGATGGAGGCTGCCATATTTATTTCCTGTTAAACAATACCAGTTGCCTGGCAGCCCTGCTGATCTCTTTGGCTGCAGTAGTGTCTGAATCACACACCCGAGACAAGCATGCAGCTAATCCAGTCACACTTCAATCAGAACACCTGATCTGCCTGCTTATTCAGGGGTTATGGTTAAAAGTATTAGAGGCAGAGGATCAGCAGGACAGCCAGGCAATCTGCAATGTTTAAGATGAAATAAATATGGCAGCCTCCATATGCCTCTTGTTGCAGTTGTGCTTTAAGCCGCAGCCACCTTTAATTGCCATTAACAGGGCTGATTTCCAACATTTAATAGAAAAACAGACTAGAATGGATTATTTGGTATCAGAGACCTGCATTCATTACCTGGGTCAGATCACACCATAGAGAGATTTGCTGAGGTGTTATAAGAAGCTGTAATGAGCGTGCATCTGCACTGACACCACAATTCACTCTGTGATGTGATAAATCATACACAACCATCAGGAAACGCAGCTTACTCAGAACAGAGAGGAACACACAGAGAATACAGGAAATAACAATCCCATAGAGATCATTGCAGCACTTTGCATACACAGTGACAGCCTGTGGTTGCTTTACTATACTGCAGTTTAAATAATCCAGTTGATACTGCCAACAGCACGCAACTGAAACAGCCCAAATTTCAATGCGCTAACCCTTCAGCCAGCCTTACTGTACTATGATATGACCAAGTCGATGAAATTGCAAACAATTTTCAATAAATCCAGTCCCGATTCGCAAGCCCACCACGCACGTCCTGCAGAAGCCCAGCTATCCACTAGGACAGATACAATTATTTACAACGTTTTAAGGGTAACTCCAACTTAAACCTGAGATTTCAGTTATAAGTGGAGTATGGCGATACTAGTCACGCTCTGCTTTCTTATGCATCTTGCCCATTCTTCATACATGTAATATGTAAAATCTCTTTACATGATCTGCCACGTAACACAGGAACCATGGCAGCAGTGTCATCTCCAACCTTACATATAACATCTCTTCACATGATCTGCCACGTAACACAGGAACCATGGCAGCAGTGTGATCTCCAACCTTACATATAACATCTCTTCACATGATCTGCCACGTAACACATGTAGTATGGTAGCAGTGTGATCTCCAACCTTACATCTAACATCTCTTCACATGATCTGCCACGTAACACAGGAACCATGGCAGCAGTGTGATCTCCAACCTTACATAGAACATCTCTTCACATGATCTGCCACGTAACACAGGAACCATGGCAGCAGTGTGATCTTCAACCTTACATAGAACATCTCTTCACATGATCTGCCACGTAACACAGGAACCATGGCAGCAGTGTGATCTCCAACCTTACATAGAACATCTCTTCACATGATCTGCCACGTAACCCAGGAACCATGGCAGCAGTGTGATCTCCAACCTTACATAGAACATCTCTTCACATGATCTGCCACGTAACACAGGAACCATGGCAGCAGTGTGATCTCCAACCTTACATCTAACATCTCTTCACATGATCTGCCACGTAACACAGGAACCATGGCAGCAGTGTGATCTCCAACCTTACATCTAACATCTCTTCACATGATCTGCCACGTAACACAGGAACCATGGCAGCAGTGTGATCTCCAACCTTACATCTAACATCTCTTCACATGATCTGCCACGTAACACAGGAACCATGGCAGCAGTGTGATCTCCAACCTTACATCTAACATCTCTTCACATGATCTGCCACGTAACACAGGAACCATGGCAGCAGTGTGATCTCCAACCTTACATGTAACATCTCTTCACATGATCTGCCACGTAACACAGGAACCATGGCAGCAGTGTGATCTCCAACCTTACATCTAACATCTCTTCACATGATCTGCCATGTAACATGAACCATGGCAGCAGTGTGATCTCCAACCTTACATGTAACATCTCTTCACATGATCTGCCACGTAACACAGGAACCATGGCAGCAGTGTGATCTCCAACCTTACATATAACATCTCTTCACATGATCTGCCACGTAACACAGGAACCATGGCAGCAGTGTGATCTCCAACCTTACATATAACATCTCTTCACATGATCTGCCACGTAACACAGGAACCATGGCAGCAGTGTGATCTCCAACCTTACATCTAACATCTCTTCACATGATCTGCCACGTAACACAGGAACCATGGCAGCAGTGTGATCTCCAACCTTACATGTAACATCTCTTCACATGATCTGCCACGTAACACAGGAACCATGGCAGCAGTGTGATCTCCAACCTTACATCTAACATCTCTTCACATGATCTGCCACGTAACACAGGAACCATGGCAGCAGTGTGATCTCCAACCTTACATCTAACATCTCTTCACATGATCTGCCACGTAACACAGGAACCATGGCAGCAGTGTGATCTCCAACCTTACATGTAACATCTCTTCACATGATCTGCCACGTAACACAGGAACCATGGCAGCAGTGTGATCTCCAACCTTACATATAACATCTCTTCACATGATCTGCCACATAACACAGGAACCATGGCAGCAGTGTGATCTCCAACCTTACATATAACATCTCTTCACATGATCTGCCACGTAACACAGGAACCATGGCAGCAGTGTGATCTCCAACCTTACATCTAACATCTCTTCACATGATCTGCCACGTAACCCAGGAACCATGGCAGCAGTGTGATCTCCAACCTTACATGTAACATGTCAGGTCTAAACATATCCAAGGATTCCTGATGTAAGGGACCTGTACTATACCATTGCCACACATACATATAACATTCACGGTGTGGTCACACAGGACCCCTGACAGAGCATAAACATGCTGTGGTATAAAAATGGACAGTCCAATCATGTAATACCAATCTAGGTGCACCAAATTGAAAATACAATGCTTATATCCATGAACTGAACAAATACTGAACTGTATGTACGGTATATAGAGTGGGTTGCAAAAGTATTCGGCCCCCTTGAAGTTTTCCGCATTTTGTCACATTACTGCCACAAACATGCATCAATGTTATTGGAATTCCACTTGAAAGACCAATACAAAGTGGTGTACACGTGAGAAGTGGAACAAAAATCATACATCATTCCAAACATTTATTACAAATCAATAACTGCAAAGTGGGGTGTGCGTAATTATTCAGCCCCCTGAGTCAATACTTTGTAGAACCACCTTTTGCTGCAATTACAGCTGCCAGTCTTTTAGGGTATGTCTCTACCAGCTTTGCACATCTAGAGACTGAAATCCTTGCCCATTCTTCTTTGCAAAACAGCTCCAGCTCAGTCAGATTAGATGGACAGCGTTTGTGAACAGCAGTTTTCAGATCTTGCCACAGATTCTCGATTGGATTTAGATCTGGACTTTGACTGGGCCATTTTGGTCTCATCTGACCAGAGAACCTTCTTCCACATGGTTGCTGTGTCCCCCACATGGCTTGTGGCAAGCTGCAAACAGGACTTCTTATGCTTTCTGTTAACAATGCCTTTCTTCTTGCCACTCTTCCATAGAGGCCAACTTTGTGCAGTGCATGACTAATAGTTGTCCAATGGACAGATTCCCCCACCTGAGCTGTAGATCTCTGCAGCTCGTCCAGAGTCACCATGGGCCTCTTGACTGCATTTCTGATCAGCGCTCTCCTTGTTCGGCCTGTGAGTTTAGGTGGATGGCCTTGTCTTGGTAGGTTTACAGTTGTGCCATACTCCTTCCATTTCTGAATGATCGCTTGAACAGTGCTCCGTGGGATGTTCAAGGCTTTGGAAATCTTTTTGTAGCCTAAGCCTGCTTTATATTTCTCAATAACTTTATCCCTGACCTGTCTGGTGTGTTCTTTGGACTTCATGGTGTTGTTGCTCCCAATATTCTCTTAGACAACCTCTGAGGCCCTCACAGAGCAGCTGTATTTGTACTGACATTAGATAACACACAGGTGCCCTCTAGTCATTAGCACTCATCAGGCAATGTCTATAGGCAACTGACTGCACTCAGATCAAAGGTGGCCGAATAATTATGCACACCCCACTTTTCAGTTATTGATTTGTAAAAAATGTTTGGAATCACGTATGATTTTCGTTCCACTTCTCACGTGTACACCACTTTGTGTTGGTCTTTCATGTGGAATTCCAGTAAAATTGATTAATGTTTGTGGCAGTAATATGACAAAATGTGGAAAACTTCAAGGGGGCCGAATACTTTTGCAACCCACTGTATACCTTCCGTGTAACCATAACTAGACATGAGATATGAAGGGCTACAGCAAACATGAATAATGACAGGTCACACATATGACACGGATGTCTCCAGAATACATGAAACAACAAAAGCAACTATTGAGAAAGTGTGAGGTGACACAGGAGCTCAATAATAATACTACAACTGGAATACATGTAATATGATGTGTGAAACACAACTTTCTTTTCACACACGTACAAATGAAAAGTCCCACAACATACATGTAATACTGAACACCCACAAATGGCATGACTAATGGGTGTGAAATTCATAGTAAGTACCAGCTATGTTAAGCCATGGCATAACATGACTGGCTGCACTACATACGTAACCAATTCCATGACATCACTAATCATACATGTAATGCTGGTGACAGACTGGACAGATGCCCATATATTATATCCAGCCACATACATCAGCTCAGCTTCATGTCATCACCTCACACGTGTAGCATGCTGTGACTCCTAGCATGACTTGGCACATCATACATTTAAGGGTACATGATATGGAGAGCACACAACATACATGTACTCCAGACATAACAGTACACATCATACATGTACATCTGTAACCACACACATAACATACCATGCTTACGATAACACACCCCTGACAACACATCATACATGTAACATACCAAGACCATGACATTTAACATGACATCATACCTGTCCACCTGCAATCAGACACATACATGTAACATGCCTGGCACTACTGACTCTGATAACACATCATACATGTCCACCTGCAGCCAGACACATACATGTAACATGCCTGGCACTACTGACTCTGATAACACATCATACATGTCCACCTGCAGCCAGACACATACATGTAACATGCCTGGCACTACTGACTCTGATAACACATCATACATGTCCACCTGCAGCCAGACACATACATGTAACATGCCTGGCACTACTGACTCTGATAACACATCATACATGTCCACCTGCAGCCAGACACATACATGTAACATGCCTGGCACTACTGACTCTGATAACACATCATACATGTAACATGCCTAGCACTACTGACTCTGATAACACATCATACATGTCCACCTGCAGCCAGACACATACATGTAACATGCCTGGCACTACTGACTCTGATAACACATCATACATGTCCACCTGCAGCCAGACACATACATGTAACATGCCTGGCACTACTGACTCTGATAATACATGTAACATGCCTGCCACTACTGACTCTGATAACACATCATACATGTCCACCTGCAGCCAGACACATACATGTAACATGCCTGGCACTACTGACTCTGATAACACATCATACATGTCCACCTGCAGCCAGACACATACATGTAACATGCCTGGCACTACTGACTCTGATAACACATCATACATGTCCACCTGCAGCCAGACACATACATGTAACATGCCTGACACTACTGACTCTGATAACACATCATACATGTCCACCTGCAGCCAGACACATACATGTAACATGCCTGGCACTACTGACTCTGATAACACATCATACATGTCCACCTGCAGCCAGACACATACATGTAACATGCCTGGCACTACTGACTCTGATAACACATCATACATGTCCACCTGCAGCCAGACACATACATGTAACATGCCTGGCACTACTGACTCTGATAACACATCATACATGTAACATGCCTGGCACTACTGACTCTGATAACACATCATACATGTAACATGCCTGGCACTACTGACTCTGATAACACATCATACATGTAACATGCCTGGCACTACTGACTCTGATAACACATCATACATGTAACATGCCTGGCACTACTGACTCTGATAACACATCATACATGTAACATGCCTGGCACTACTGACTCTGATAACACATCATACATGTCCACCTGCAGCCAGACACATACATGTAACATGCCTGGCACTATTGACTCTGATAACACATCATACATGTAACATGCCTGGCACTACTGACTCTGATAACACATCATACATGTCCACCTGCAGCCAGACACATACATGTAACATGCCTGGCACTACTGACTCTGATAACACATCATACATGTAACATGCCTGGCACTACTGACTCTGATAACACATCATACATGTAACATGCCTGGCACTACTGACTCTGATAACACATCATACATGTAACATGCCTGGCACTACTGACTCTGATAACACATCATACATGTAACATGCCTGGCACTACTGACTCTGATAACACATCATACATGTCCACCTGCAGCCAGACACATACATGTAACATGCCTGGCACTATTGACTCTGATAACACATCATACATGTAACATGCCTGGCACTACTGACTGATAACACATCATACATGTCCACCTGCAGCCAGACACATACATGTAACATGCCTGGCACTACTGACTCTGATAACACATCATACATGTCCACCTGCAGCCAGACACATACATGTAACATGCCTGGCACTACTGACTCTGATAACACATCATACATGTCCACCTGCAGCCAGACACATACATGTAACATGCCTGACACTACTGACTCTGATAACACATCATACATGTCCACCTGCAGCCAGACACATACATGTAACATGCCTGGCACTACTGACTCTGATAACACATCATACATGTCCACCTGCAGCCAGACACATACATGTAACATGCCTGGCACTACTGACTCTGATAACACATCATACATGTCCACCTGTAGCCAGACACATACATGTAACATGCCTGGCACTACTGACTCTGATAACACATCATACATGTCCACCTGCAGCCAGACACATACATGTAACATGCCTGGCACTACTGACTCTGATAACACATCATACATGTAACATGCCTGGCACTACTGACTCTGATAACACATCATACATGTCCACCTGCAGCCAGACACATACATGTAACATGCCTGGCACTACTGACTCTGATAACACATCATACATGTCCACCTGCAGCCAGACACATACATGTAACATGCCTGGCACTACTGACTCTGATAACACATCATACATGTCCACCTGCAGCCAGACACATACATGTAACATGCCTGACACTACTGACTCTGATAACACATCATACATGTCCACCTGCAGCCAGACACATACATGTAACATGCCTGGCACTACTGACTCTGATAACACATCATACATGTAACATGCCTGGCACTACTGACTCTGATAACACATCATACATGTAACATGCCTGGCACTACTGACTCTGATAACACATCATACATGTAACATGCCTGGCACTACTGACTCTGATAACACATCATACATGTAACATGCCTGGCACTACTGACTCTGATAACACATCATACATGTAACATGCCTGGCACTACTGACTCTGATAACACATCATACATGTCCACCTGCAGCCAGACACATACATGTAACATGCCTGGCACTATTGACTCTGATAACACATCATACATGTCCACCTGCAGCCAGACACATACATGTAACATGCCTGGCACTACTGACTCTGATAACACATCATACATGTAACATGCCTGGCACTACTGACTCTGATAACACATCATACATGTAACATGCCTGGCACTACTGACTCTGATAACACATCATACATGTAACATGCCTGGCACTACTGACTCTGATAACACATCATACATGTAACATGCCTGGCACTACTGACTCTGATAACACATCATACATGTAACATGCCTGGCACTACTGACTCTGATAACACATCATACATGTCCACCTGCAGCCAGACACATACATGTAACATGCCTGGCACTATTGACTCTGATAACACATCATACATGTAACATGCCTGGCACTACTGACTCTGATAACACATCATACATGTCCACCTGCAGCCAGACACATACATGTAACATGCCTGGCACTACTGACTCTGATAACACATCATACATGTAACATGCCTGGCACTACTGACTCTGATAACACATCATACATGTCCACCTGCAGCCAGACACATACATGTAACATGCCTGGCACTACTGACTCTGATAACACATCATACATGTCCACCTGCAGCCAGACACATACATGTAACATGTCTGGCACTACTGACTCTGATAACACATCATACATGTCCACCTGCAGCCAGACACATACATGTAACATGCCTGACACTACTGACTCTGATAACACATCATACATGTCCACCTGCAGCCAGACACATACATGTAACATGCCTGGCACTACTGACTCTGATAACACATCATACATGTCCACCTGCAGCCAGACACATACATGTAACATGCCTGGCACTACTGACTCTGATAACACATCATACATGTCCACCTGCAGCCAGACACATACATGTAACATGCCTGGCACTACTGACTCTGATAACACATCATACATGTCCACCTGTAGCCAGACACATACATGTAACATGCCTGGCACTACTGACTCTGATAACACATCATACATGTAACATGCCTGGCACTACTGACTCTGATAACACATCATACATGTCCACCTGCAGCCAGACACATACATGTAACATGCCTGGCACTACTGACTCTGATAACACATCATACATGTCCACCTGCAGCCAGACACATACATGTAACATGCCTGGCACTACTGACTCTGATAACACATCATACATGTCCACCTGCAGCCAGACACATACATGTAACATGCCTGACACTACTGACTCTGATAACACATCATACATGTCCACCTGCAGCCAGACACATACATGTAACATGCCTGGCACTACTGACTCTGATAACACATCATACATGTAACATGCCTGGCACTACTGACTCTGATAACACATCATACATGTAACATGCCTGGCACTACTGACTCTGATAACACATCATACATGTAACATGCCTGGCACTACTGACTCTGATAACACATCATACATGTAACATGCCTGGCACTACTGACTCTGATAACACATCATACATGTCCACCTGCAGCCAGACACATACATGTAACATGCCTGGCACTACTGACTCTGATAACACATCATACATGTAACATGCCTGGCACTACTGACTCTGATAACACATCATACATGTCCACCTGCAGCCAGACACATACATGTAACATGCCTGGCACTACTGACTCTGATAACACATCATACATGTCCACCTGCAGCCAGACACATACATGTAACATGTCTGGCACTACTGACTCTGATAACACATCATACATGTCCACCTGCAGCCAGACACATACATGTAACATGCCTGACACTACTGACTCTGATAACACATCATACATGTCCACCTGCAGCCAGACACATACATGTAACATGCCTGACACTACTGACTCTGATAACACATCATACATGTCCACCTGCAGCCAGACACATACATGTAACATGCCTGGCACTACTGACTCTGATAACACATCATACATGTCCACCTGCAGCCAGACACATACATGTAACATGCCTGGCACTACTGACTCTGATAACACATCATACATGTCCACCTGTAGCCAGACACATACATGTAACATGCCTGGCACTACTGACTCTGATAACACATCATACATGTCCACCTGCAGCCAGACACATACATGTAACATGCCTGGCACTACTGACTCTGATAACACATCATACATGTCCACCTGTAGCCAGACACATACATGTAACATGCCTGGCACTGCTGACTCTGATAACACATCATACATGTCCACCTGCAGCCAGACACATACATGTAACATGCCTGGCACTACTGACTCTGATAACACATCATACATGTAACATGCCTGGCACTACTGACTCTGATAACACATCATACATGTCCACCTGTAGCCAGACACATACATGTAACATGCCTGGCACTGCTGACTCTGATAACACATCATACATGTCCACCTGCAGCCAGACACATACATGTAACATGCCTGGCACTACTGACTCTGATAACACATCATACATGTAACATGCCTGGCACTACTGACTCTGATAACACATCATACATGTCCACCTGCAGCCAGACACATACATGTAACATGCCTGGCACTACTGACTCTGATAACACATCATACATGTCCACCTGCAGCCAGACACATACATGTAACATGCCTGGCACTACTGACTCTGATAACACATCATATATGTCCACCTGCAGACAGACACATACATGTAACATGCCTGGCACTACTGACTCTGATAACACATCATACATGTCCACCTGCAGCCAGACACATACATGTAACATGCCTGGCACTACTGACTCTGATAACACATCATACATGTCCACCTGCAGCCAGACACATACATGTAACATGCCTGACACTACTGACTCTGATAACACATCATACATGTCCACCTGCAGCCAGACACATACATGTAACATGCCTGGCACTACTGACTCTGATAACACATCATACATGTCCACCTGCAGCCAGACACATACATGTAACATGCCTGGCACTACTGACTCTGATAACACATCATACATGTAACATGCCTGAAAGCAGGGCATCGATATATATGACACATACATGCAGCATGACATCACACACACACAGCACACGGGGTCTCCTCACCCGCAGCTCCGCCAGTCTCCTGTCTCCTCTCCGCCAGAAATGGCGACTCTGCCGAGCCTGCTGCAGATTGCCGATCACATGGATCCGCCCCCCCGCACTGACGTCACCGCTGCCCGGACTGTCAATGGCAGGACTGCTGCATGGCGCCGAATCATCGATGTGACAGAAGCAGCGGAGCTGCAAGAGACAGAGAGGAGCACAAAGGGCGGCCAGGGGGAGGGGCTTTCCTGACTCAGCTGCCCCCTGCGTGACCCTATACTGCCAACACACTGCCACCAAAT
This sequence comes from Hyperolius riggenbachi, assembly GCF_040937935.1. Taxonomy (NCBI): domain Eukaryota; kingdom Metazoa; phylum Chordata; class Amphibia; order Anura; family Hyperoliidae; genus Hyperolius; species Hyperolius riggenbachi. The sequence continues at coordinate 6,301,315 of NC_090652.1, forward strand.
ATACTGACAATATACTGCCACCCCATATACTGCCAATACACTGCCACCCCATATACTGACAATACACTGCCATTCCTATCACTGTGCCTATATACTGCCAATACACTGCCACCCCATATACTGCCACCCCATATACTGCCACCCCATATACTGACAATACACTGCCACCCCATATACTGCCAATACACTGCCACCCAATATACTGACAATACACTGCCATTCCTATCACTGTGCCAATATACTGACAATACACTGCCACCCCATATACTGACAATACACTGCCACCCCATATACTGCCAATACACTGCCACCCAATATACTGCCAATCTACTGCCACCCCATATACTGCCAATACACTGCCACCAAATATACTGACAATACACTGCCACCCCATATACTGCCAATACACTGCCACCAAATATACTGACAATATACTGCCACCAAATATACTGCCAATACACTGCCTCACCATATACTGACAATACACGGCCATTCCTATCACTGTGCCTATATACTGCCAATACACTGCCACCAAATATACTGACAATACACTGCCACCCCATATACTGCCACCCCATATACTGCCAATATACTGAATACACTGCCATTCCTATCACTGTGCCAATATACTGACAATACACTGCCACCCCATATACTGCCAATATACTCACAATACACTGCCATTCCTATCACTGTGCCAATATACTGACAATACACTGCCACCCCATATACTGCCAATACACTGCCACCCTGCCAATACACTGCCACACCATATACTGCCAATACACTGCCATTCCTATCACTGTGCCTATATACTGACAATACACTGCCACCCCATATACTGCCAATATACTGCCACCCTACTGACAATACACTGCCATTCCTACCACTGTGCCAATATACTGCCAATACACTGCCACCCCATATACTGCCAATACACTGCTGCCCCATATACTGCCAATACACTGCCACACCATATACTGACAATACACTGCCATTCCTATCACTGTGCCAATATACTGACAATACACTGCCACCCCATATACTGACAATATACTGCCACCCCATATACTGATAATATACTGACAATACACTGCCATTCCTATCACTGTGCCAATATACTGACAATACACTGCCACCCCATATACTGCCAATATACTGCCACCCCATATACTGCCAATACACTGCCATTCCTATCACTGTGTGATCTGAGCGCGCCCAGCCGGGCTGCAGCTCTCTTAAGCTGCTCCAGACCTTGTCTCAGATTTCTACACCTTTAAACCTATTTGTGCTGAAACTGGACTCAAAATACAGAGGAATTCCACCCACCACGACCAAGGCTACAACTACAACCAACCAGAACAATCGGATTACTTTGGATGGCAGAGATTTAAACTGGATTGAAATCCTCCATGAAGCTCACCTCTGCTGAACACACCAAGCCTTCTAACAGCTGACCTGAAACAAGACCTTCAACCTCTCTGGAAACTTGATTGCCTGTGATTGCCCTCACTCCACCCTGTGAGTAATCCTTTATACATTATCCAAGGCATATGCACCAAGTGACTATTTTCCACATTTATGTTATCATTTATCTTCTAAAACAAGGAACTTTACTTAAAATAAATCTATGATCCAACTCTGTGTAGGAATGAAAGGATTTTGCATAGACCCCCTTTGATCCCAGCAGGACTCCAGAAGTACAAGCTATCTGAACAAGTCTATTGTCTCTAATGTCAACATACAAATACTCATCAAAGGACCTTTTCTCTGCATGCCCTCCCAAGAATCAATTACAAATTAACACCTCTCTGGCTCTACTCTTAAAATCCTTTGGGATACTCAGGAAATGCAGAAGGGGGCGGAGAGGTAGTGGATCCAAGTATAAAAAACATATTTGCCCTCAGAAAAGCTTAATCACAGCTACACTCTGCAATGCCAGATCGATAAATAATAAGACTGCAACTATACATGACCTAATAGAGCTCTCTGATTTGACCTTTTTGACAGAGACCTGGCTTGGGAAGCATGCAGGCCCAACTCTTGAAGCAACCGTGCCGGGCAATTATTCAATCTTGCACTGTGAGAGACAAGTCGGCAAGGGTGGGGGGGTTGCCATATGCTTCAGATCCTCCTTGAACATAAGGCCCCTGCCCATAGGCCCCACTGAAACCTTTGAATGTATTGCAGCTCAACTGTCAGCAGAAGTAAACATCAACATATTGCTCATATACCGCCCCCCAAAAAATGGTCCAGCCTTTCTTAAGGAAATATCTGAACTCTTATCCTGCGTAACAGTGGAACACCCTAGATGGATCATCCTGGGAGACTTCAATGCATGGGTGGATGATCACGACTCCCAGCTAGGAAGTGAACTACTTCTCATAATGAATGAACTGGGTTTCTCTCAGGCTATCAACCTCCCCACCCATACGAAAGGGCACACCCTGGATCTTATATTTCATTCCGGACTTTTAATATCACACATGGATATAAACCCAGTGGTATGGTCAGACCACCACACCATCCACTTCTCTCTGACAGCACCAGCGATAAAACACAGAGGGAAAGAACTCATAAAATACCGTTCACTGAAAGATGTCTCACCCCAGCACGTTCAGAATATCCTCAACTTCGACGCATTAACCAATCATTGCGCAGACCCAGACTCCATGGTCCTGATTTACAACCATGCAGTGTCATCTGCCTATGACGCCCTCGCTCCAGTTCGCATCAAACGATCTACACCACTTCACCATGCACGGTGGTTTGACAGCTCACTAAAGGACCTAAAGAAAGAAGTGCGCAGACTAGAAAGGAAGTGGCGAAAATCTCAGAATTCAAAAGATAAACACACCCTTGTCTCTCACCGGGAAAGCTACCAAAATGCGATCACCAAGAAAAAATCCTCCTACCTATCACAGGAGATCGCAAAGGCCGCCAACAGACCAGCCCAACTATTCCGCACAGTTGATAGACTATGTAATCCATCCTGTCTAAAACCCACTATAACTCCCTCAAAGGAGCTATGTGAGAAATTTGCCTGCTACTTTGCTGACAAAGTATCTTCTATTCGGTCTCTCATTCAGTCCACAGCACCCAAGACTCATGCAACTAATGGAAATAGCTGCAAAAACAACCTAACACCCTGGACTGATTTCAAAAGTATTAGTGAGGAAGAGATCTCAGACACCCTCTGTCGTCTCCACCAGACAACCTGCGACCTGGACCCTGGACCAACTAAACATATGCTGAAATGCCCTGACCTGCTTGGTCCAGCATTTCACAAAATAGTAAATTGCTCTCTGCAAGCAGGGAGGTTTCCTACCTCTCTAAAAGAAGGAATCATCAAGCCCCTTCTCAAAAAACCTTCCATGGATCCAGATGCTATGAGCAGCTACAGACCTGTCTCCAACCTCCCCTTCTTAGGTAAAGTTATTGAAAAGGCTGTCTATCTGCAACTTGAAACCAGGCTGTCAGTAAACAACATCCTGGACCCTCTACAATCTGGCTTTAAGAAACACCACAGCTGTGAAACAGCCCTCATCCAAGTCTGCAACGATCTGCTCATGGCAAGGGACAGAGGGGAATGCTCCATCCTAATCCTGTTGGATCTCTCAGCTGCTTTTGATACAGTTGACCATGAAATCCTGCTTAACAGACTGCAGGAGTACTGTGGCATCAGTGGATCAGTCCTCCAGTGGTTCAGATCATTCCTGACTGACAGAACACAGAGAGTATCCCTAGGACCTATAATGTCCAAACCTGCACCTCTACAATTCGGAGTGCCACAAGGATCAATCCTATCCCCTCTGCTGTTTGCAATCTACATGTTGCCACTCGGTACACTTATCCAACGACATGGCCTGACGTACCACTGCTACGCCGATGACACACAGCTATACCTGTCCTTCAAACCTGGTGGAACAGACCCTACCCCAAAAATAAACTCTTGCTTAGCTGAGCTTCAGGCATGGATGAATGATAACTGGTTGAAACTGAATGCTGACAAAACTGAGGTCCTGTTTGTCCAAAGCCAGTGCTCGCCATCAAAACAGCTCTATCCTAAAGCAACACCAATCAGGATTGGGAATTCAGACATAAACAGCTCCAACCTTGTGCGCAGCCTTGGCGTACTAATCGATGGGGAATTGAGTTTCAGAAACCAAATTTCATCTGTAGTTAAATCTTCCTTCTTTCATCTGAAGAACATTGCAAAGATTAAACATCTGATTCCCCCAGAGGATCTTCAAACCCTAGTCCACGCCTTCATCACATCACGGCTGGACTACTGCAATGCCCTTTATGCTGGCCTCCCCAAAAAAGACTTGCGTCGCCTGCAATTAGTGCAGAACGCTGCTGCCAGATTGCTAACAAACCAGCCTCGCCACTGTCACATTACACCGATCCTTCGCTCACTGCACTGGCTACCAGTAGAATGGAGAATACTCTTCAAGATTGGACTGCTGACATTCAAATCCCTGCACAATCTGGGCCCTGGATACATGAAGGACTTGCTGAAGCTGCACCACACCTCTCACAACCTCAGATCAGCAAGTTCTATAAACTTGGTCACTCCCAGAGTGCACCTCAAAAAATCTGGAGACAGAGCCTTCTGTCATGCTGCCCCTACTCTTTGGAACTCCCTACCACACCCAGTAAAGACAGCACCATCCCTGGAGCTATTCAAATCCAGACTGAAAAGCCACCTGTTTAGCCTGGCATTTCCAGATTTATAAAATTCTTCCCCTGTACCACGATGGTCGGAGCCATGCTTATGCGCTTTGAGTCCCACGGGAGAAAAGCGCTTTACAAATGTTATTTGTTGTTGTTGTTGTTGTTAAACTGTGCCAATATAATGCCAATACACTGCCACACCATATACTGACAATACACTGCCATTCCTATCACTGTGCCTGTATATACTGCCAATACACTGCCACCCCATATACTGCCAGTATACTGCCACACCATATACTGTCAATACACTGCCATTCCTATTACTGTGCCTATATATACTGCCAATACACTGCCACCCCATATACTGCCAGTATACTGCCACACCATATACTGTCAATACACTGCCATTCCTATCACTGTGCCTATATACTGCCAATACACTGCCACCCCATATACTGCCACCCCATATACTGCCAATATACTGACAATACACTGCCACCCCATATACTGCCAATATTCTGACAATACACTGCAATTCCTATCACTGTGCCAATATACTGCCAATACACTGCCACCCCATATACTGCCACCCCATATACTGCCAAATACTGCCAATACACTGCCACACCATATACTGCCAGTACACTGCCATTCCTATTACTGTGCCAATATACTGCTAATACACTGCCACCCCATATACTGCCAATATACTGCCATTCCTATCACTGTGTCTATATACTGCCAATACACTGCCACCCCATATACTGCCACCCCATATACTGACAATATACTGACAATATACTGACAATACACTGCCATTCCTATCACTGTGCCAATATACTGACAATACACTGCCACCCCATATACTGCCAATACACTGCCATTCCTATCACTGTGCCTATATACTGACAATACACTGCCACCTCATATACTGCCAATATACTGCCAATATACTGACAATACACTGCCACCTCATATACTGCCAATATACTGCCAATATACTGAATACACTGCCATTCCTATCACTGTGCCAATATACTGCCAATACACTGCCACCCCATATACTGCCAATATACTGCCACCCCATATACTGCCAATATACTGCCAATACACTGCCATTCCTATCACTGTACCAATATACTGACAATACACTGCCACCCCATATACTGCCAATATACTGCCACCCCATATACTGCCAATACACTGCCATTCCTATCACTGTACCAATATACTGACAATACACTGCCACCCCATATACTGCCAATACACTGCCACACCATATACTAACAATACACTGCCATTCCTATCACCGTGCCTATATACAGACAATACACTGCCACCCCATATACTGACAATACACTGCCACCCCATATACTGACAATACACTTCCACCTCATATACTGACAATACACTGCCACCCCATATACTGACAATACACTGCCATTCTTATCACTGTGCCTATATACTGACAATACACTGCCACCCCATATACTGACAATACACTGCCATTCCTATCACTGTGCCAATATACTGACAATACACTGCCACCCCATATACTGACAATATACTGCCACCCCATATACTGACAATATACTGCCACCCTACTGACAATACACTGCCATTCCTACCACTGTGCCAATATACTGACAATATACTTCCACCCCATACACTGCCAATACAGTGCCACCCCATATACTGACAATAAACTGCCACCCCATATACTGCCACCCCCATCACTGTGCTCATATACCGCCAATATACTGCCAATACACTGCTACCCCATATACTAACAATACACTGCCATTCCTATCACTGTGGATGTATATATACTGCCAATACACTGCCAATACACTGGCACTCCATATACTGACAATACACTGCCACCCCATATACTGCCACCCCTATCACTGTGCTTATATACTGACAATACACTGCCACTCCATATACTGCCAATATACTGCTGCCCCATATACTGCCAATACACTGCTACCCCACATACTGACAATACACTGCCCTTCCTATCACTGTGCCTATATATACTGCCAATACACTGCCACTCCATATGCCGCCAATATACTGCCACCCCATATACTGCCAATTCACTGCCATTCCTATCACTGTGCCAATATACTGCCAATATAATGCCAACCCATCACTGTGTGCCCATATACTGCCACCCCATCACTGTGCCAATATACTGCCAATACACTGCCACCCCATATACTGCCAATACACTGCCACCCTATCACTGTGCCCATATACTGCCAATATAATGCCAACCCATCACTGTGTGCCTATATACTGCCACCCCAACACTGCGCCCATATATTGCCAATCTACTGCCACCTCCATCATTGTGCCCATACTGGGGGTCACATCTGGCTACCTATACTGGGGGTCACATCTGGCTACCTCTACTTGGGGTCACATCTGGCTACCTCTACTTGGGGTCACATCTGGCTACCTATACTGGGGTCACATCTGGCTACCTATACTGGGGGGGTCACATCTGGCTACCTCTACTTGGGGTCACATCTGGCTACCTCTACTTGGGGTCACATCTGGCTTCCTATACTGGGGGTCACATCTGGCTGCCTATACTGGGGGTCACATCTGGCTGCCTATACTGGGGGTCACATCTGGCTACCTAAACTGGGGGTCACATCTGGCTGCCTATACTGGGGGTCACATCTGGCTGCCTATACTGGGAGTCACATCTGGCTGCCTATACTGGGGGTCACATCTGGCTACCTATACTGGGGGTAACATCTGGCTACCTATACTGGGGTAACATCTGGCTGCCTATACTGGGGGTAACATCTGGCTGCCTATACGGGGGTCACATCTGGCTGCCTATACGGGGGTCACATCTGGCTGCCTATACTGGGGGTCACATCTGGCTACCTATACTGGGGTAACATCTGGCTGCCTATACTGGGGGTCACATCTGGCTACCTATACTGGGGGTAACATCTGGCTACCTATACTGGGGTAACATCTGGCTGCCTATACTGGGGGTAACATCTGGCTGCCTATACTGGGGGTCACATCTGGCTGCCTATACTGGGGTAACATCTGGCTGCCTATACTGGGGGTAACATCTGGCTGCCTATACTGGGGGTCACATCTGGCTGCCTATACGGGGGTCACATCTGGCTGCCTATACGGGGGTCACATCTGGCTGCCTATACTGGGGGTCACATCTGGCTACCTATACTGGGGTAACATCTGGCTGCCTATACTGGGGGTAACATCTGGCTGCCTATACTGGGGTAACATCTGGCTGCCTATACTGGGGTCACATCTGGCTGCCTATACGGGGGTCACATCTGGCTGCCTATACTGGGGGTCACATCTGGCTGCCTATACTGGGGTAACATCTGGCTGCCTATACTGGGGGTCACATTTGGCTGCCTATACTGGGGGTCACATCTGGCTGCCTATACTGGGGTAACATCTGGCTGCCTATACTGGGGGTAACATCTGGCTGCCTATACTGGGGGTCACATCTGGCTGCCTATACTGGGGGTCACATCTGGCTGCCTATACTGGGGGTCACATCTGGCTGCCTATACTGGGGGTCACATCTGGCTGCCTATACTGGGGTAACATCTGGCTGCCTATACTGGGGTCACATCTGGCTGCCTATACTGGGGGTCACATCTGGCTGCCTATACTGGGGTAACATCTGGCTGCCTATACTGGGGCACACATCTGGCTACCTATACTGGGGGTCACATCTGGCTGCCTATACGGGGGTCACATCTGGCTGCCTATACGGGGGTCACATCTGGCTGCCTATACTGGGGGTCACATCTGGCTACCTATACTGGGGTAACATCTGGCTGCCTATACTGGGGGTAACATCTGGCTGCCTATACTGGGGGTCACATCTGGCTGCCTATACTGGGGTAACATCTGGCTGCCTATACTGGGGCACACATCTGGCTACCTATACTGGGGGTCACATCTGGCTGCCTATACTGGGGTAACATATGGCTGCCTATACTGGGCACACATCTGGCAACCCATTATGGAGAAGGACTACTTCTGGCCACCTATACCGTGGTGCCACTCTGGCTACCTATACTGAGGGGGCTACAGCTGGCTACCGTTCTGGGGTATGCTACCTATACTGGGGTAACATCTGGCTACCTATACTGGGGGTCACATCTGGCTGCCTATACGGGGGTCACATCTTGCTGCCTATACGGGGGTCACATCTGGCTGCCTATACTGGGGTCACATCTGGCTGCCTATACTGGGGGTCACATCTGGCTACCTATACTGGGGTAACATCTGGCTGCCTATACTGGGGGTCACATCTGGCTGCCTATACTGGGGGTCACATCTGGCTGCCTATACTGGGGTAACATCTGGCGGCCTATACTGGGGTAACATCTGGCGGCCTATACTGGGGTAACATCTGGCGGCCTATACTGGGGTAACATCTGGCTACCTATACTGGGGTAACATCTGGCTGCCTATACTGGGGGGTCACATCTGGCTGCCTATACTGGGGGGGGTCACATCTGGCTGCCTATACTGGGGTAACATCTGGCGGCCTATACTGGGGTAACATCTGGCGGCCTATACTGGGGTCACATCTGGCTGCCTATACTGGGGGGGGGGTCACATCTGGCTGCCTATACTGGGGTAACATCTGGCGGCCTATACTGGGGTAACATCTGGCAACCCATTATGGAGAGGGACTACTTCTGGCCACCTATACCGTGGTGCCCCTCTGGCTACCTATACTGAGGGGGCTACAGCTGGCTACCGTTCTGGGGTATGCTACCTATACTGGGGTAGACTTTTGCCTACCTATATTTGGGGGCTGCCTGGGGCGATCTAATATTGGGGGTACCTCTGGCTATTGATACTGGAGGACTACTTAATAATACTGGGGGGAATCTCTGGCTACCTAAAACTGGTTTATGTAGGAGGGAAGGGGGCACAAAAGGTGCCTTGTCATTTTTTGGAGGTGCAACCAAAATGTTTCTCTGGGGCCCTATGATTTCTAGCAGCGCCCCTGTTAGCAGCCCTGCATACATACATGACTTTAGACAGCAGGGCCCCTACACAAGACAACTGCCAACCTAGACATACAAGATCACACTACAGTACTTATTCTCGGTTATTACCATATCACCTGACGCCACGCATTGTTCTGTGTACGATCGCACAGCTAGGAGCGCGACGCACCACTCCAAGGCAGCTCAGATATCTTCCCTGTTATCGCAGATAATCGCCCGGATCCTGTAAACATCCTCGCCACAGCATTTGGACGGAGATGAAGCGCAGAGATTAGCGAGAGAATTTGTCGCTTACAATAGCGAAAGCAAGCGAGTCAAATGAGGTGCTAATTATAGGCAGGAAACTGCGCACGGCTGTCAGGAACCGCTCTCACAGACGAGGCACGTTCAGCGACTCGCTATCACAAAAATGTGTCAAATACATATTAGATGTACATCGGTCCCAGAGCAGAGGTAATGTTGCATATTGTCTCCTTATTTATTTAAAGTGAATGTCAGATGAAATTAAAAAAACAGATACTCACCTAAGGAGAGGTGAGACTCTGGGTCCTATAGAGCCTTCTCGCTCCTCTCACGGTCCCGGCGTTCCAGCGCTGGCTCCCCATTAGCAGTATTCGACTGTTCGGTTAAAGAGGCACTACAGAGAAAAACTGTAACATTTAAAATATGTGAAACATATACAAATAAGAAGTACATTTTTTCCAGAGTAAAATGAGCCATAAATTACTTTTCTCCTATGTTGCTGTCACTTACAGTACGTAGTAGAAATCTGACAGAAGTGACAGGTTTTGGACTAGTCCATCTTTATAGGGGAATCTCAGGGATATCTTTATTTTCAAAAGCACTTAGTTAATGGCAGTTGCTCTGTTCAACTGCCAAAAAACTGTGTAGCGAGAAGGGAGGCTGGCCAGCATCATTGTTTAAATCCCTTTTTCAGGAATATCTTTATAACGAATAAAAGCCTTGCTGAGAATCCCCTATGAAGAGATGGACTAGTCCAAAACCTGTCACTTCTGTCAGATTTCTACTACCTACTGTAAGTGACAGCAACATCGGAGAAAAGTACTTTATGGCTTATTTTGCTCTGGAAAAAATGTACTTCTTATTTGCATATGTTTGCACATATTTAAAATTTTACAGTTTTTCGCTGTAGTGCCCCTTTAAGTACTGCTCTGTGCCGCAGCGGAAGGCTTCGGAAGTCTTCGGGAGCCCGAGTGCTCCTGCTGATGGGCAGCTCCATACTGCGCAGGCGTGAGTGCGCTTTGTCACACGCTCTCTCGCGCGTTCACACCTGCGCAGTATGGAGCTGCCCATCTTCAGGAGCACTCGGGCTCCCGAAGCCTCCAACGGCGGGGGGTTTCAAACGGAGGAGCCAGCAGAGGAACGCGGGGATGGTGAGAGGAATGGAAAATGCTCTATAGGACCCAGAGCCGCCCCTCTCCATAGGTAAGCAATGTCCCGTCAGATAGTCAAATAGATCATTTCCAACAGGTCCGATCTGGCTACCTATACTGCGGCAACTATACCTGGCTACTTATACTGTCGGCATCTATACCTGGCTACCTATACTGTGGTACCTATAGCTGGCTTCCTATACTGCGGCACCTATACCTGGCTACTTATACTGTGGGCATCTATACCTGGCTACCTATACTGTGGGCATCTATATCTGGCTACCCATACTGCGGCACCTATACCTGGCTACCTATACTGCGGCACCTATACCTGGCTACCTATACTGCTGCACCTATACCTGGCTACTTATACTGTCGGCATCTATACCTGGCTACCTATACTGTGGTACCTATAGCTGGCTTCCTATACTGCGGCACCTATACCTGGCTACCTTTACTGTGGGCATCTATACCTGGCTACCTATACTGTGGGCATCTATATCTGGCTACCCATACTGCGGCACCTATACCTGGCTACCTATACTGCGGCACCTATACCTGGCTGCCTATACTGCGGCACCTATACCTGGTCACCTATACTGTGGCACCTATAGCTGGCTTCCTATACTGCGGCACCAATGCCTGGCTACCTATACTGGGGGCACCTATACCTGGCTACCTATACTGCGGCACCTATACCTGGCTACCTGTACTGTGGCACCTATACCTGCCTACCCATACTGCAGAACGTATACCTGGCTACCTGTACTGCGGCACCTATACCTGGCTACCTATACTGCAGCACCTATACCTGGCTACCTATACTGCGGCACCTATACCTGGCTACCTATACTGCGGCACCTATACCTGGCTACCTATACTGTGGCACCTATACTTGGCTACCCATACTGCGGCACCTATACCTGGCTACCTATACTGCGGTACCTATACCTGGCTACCCATACTGCGGCACCTATACCTGGCTACCTATACTGCGGCACCTATACCTGGCTACCTGTACTGTGGCACCTATACCTGGCTACCTATACTGCGGCACCTATACCTGGCTACCTATACTGCGGCACCTATACCTGGCTACCTATACTGCGGTACCTCTACCTGGCTACCCATACTGCGGCACCTATACCTGGCTACCTATACTGTGGCACCTATACTTGGCTACCCATACTGCGGCACCTATACCTGGCTACCAATACGGCGGCACCTATACCTGGCTACCTATACTATGGCACCTATACCTGGCTACCTATAATGCGGAACCTATACCTGGCTACCCATACTGCGGCACCGATACCTAGCTACCAATACTGCGGCACCTATACCTGGCTACCTATACTGTGGCACCTATACTTGGCTACCCATACTGCGGCACCTATACCTGGCTACCAATACGGCGGCACCTATACCTGGCTACCAATACTGCGGCACCTATACCTGGCTACCTATACTGTGCCACCTATACTTGGCTACCCATACTGCGGCACCTATACCTGGCTACCAATACGGCGGCACCTATACCTGGCTACCTATACTATGGCACCTATACCTGGCTACCTATAATGCGGCACCTATACCTGGCTACCCATACTGCGGCACCGATACCTGGCTACCAATACTGCGGCACCTATACCTGGCTACCTATACTGTGGCACCTATACTTGGCTACCCATACTGCGGCACCTATACCTGGCTACCAATACGGCGGCACCTATACCTGGCTACCTATACTGCGGCACCAATACCTGGCTACCTATACTGCGGCGCATATACCTGGTTACCTATACTGCGGCACCTATATCTGGCTTCCTATACTGTGGCACCTATACCTGGCAACCTATACTGTGGCACCTATTCCTGGTCACCTATACTGTGGCACCTATAGCTGGCTTCCTATACTGCGGCACCTATGCCTGGCTACCTATACTGGGGGCACCTATGCCTGGCTACCTATACTGCGGCACCTATGCCCGGCTACCTATACTGGGGGCACCTATACCTGGCTACCTATACTGCGGCACCTATACCTGGCTACCTATACTGCGGTACCTATACCTGGCTACCCATACTGCGGCACCTATACCTGGCTACCTATACTGTGGCACCTATACTTGGCTACCCATACTGCGGCACCTATACCTGGCTACCAATACGGCGGCACCTATACCTGGCTACCTATACTATGGCACCTATACCTGGCTACCTATAATGCGGAACCTATACCTGGCTACCCATACTGCGGCACCGATACCTAGCTACCAATACTGCGGCACCTATACCTGGCTACCTATACTGTGGCACCTATACTTGGCTACCCATACTGTGGCACCTATATCTGGCTACTTATACTGTCGGTATCTACAGTATACCTGGCTACCTATACTGCGGCACCTATACCTGCCAACCCATACTGCGGCACCTATTCCTGACTACCAATACTGTGGCACCTATACCTGGCTACCTATACTGTGGCGGCAACTATACCTGGCTACTTATACCTGATGACCTATCCTGCAGCACCTATATCTGGCTACCTATCCTGCGGCACCTATAGTTGGCTTCCTATACTGTGGCACCTATACTTGGCCACCTATACTGCAGCACCTATACCTGGCTACCTATACTACGGCACCTATAGTTGGCTACCTATACTGTGGCCCCTATAGCTGGCTTCCTATACTAGGGCACCTATACCTGGCTACCTATACTGCGGGACCTATAGCTGGCTTTCTATACTGCGGCACCTATAGCTGGCTTCCTATACTGGGGGCACCTATACCTGGCTACCTATACTGCGGCACCTATACCTGGCTTAATATACTGCGGCACCTATACCTGGCTACTTATACTGTCGGTATCTACAGTATACCTGGCTACCTATACTGCGGCACCTATACCTGCCAACCCATACTGCGGCACCTATACCTGAATACCAATACTGTGGCACCTATACCTGGCTACCTATACTGTGGCACCTATACTTGGCTACCTATACTGCAGCACCTATACCTGACTACCTACACTGGGGGCATCATACCTGGCTACCTATTCCTGGTCATCTATACTGTGGCACCTATAGCTGGCTTCCTATACTGCGGCACCTATGCCTGGCTACCTATACTGGGGGCACCTATGCCTGGCTACCTATACTGCGGCACCTATGCCCGGCTACCTATACTGGGGGCACCTATACCTGGCTACCTATACTGCGGCACCTATACCTGGCTTAATATACTGCGGCACCTATACCTGGCTACTTATACTGTCGGTATCTACAGTATACCTGGCTACCTATACTGCGGCACCTATACCTGCCAACCCATACTGTGGCACCTATACCTGACTACCAATACTGTGGCACCTATACCTGGCTACCTATACTGCGGCACCTATTCCTGGCTACCTATACTGCAGCACCTATACCTGACTACCTACACTGGGGGCATCATACCTGGCTACCTATACCTGGCTACCTATACTGCGGCACCTATTCCTGGCTACCTATACTGCGGCACCTATATCTGGCTTCCTATACTGTGGCACCTATACCTGGCAACCAATACTGTGGCACTTATTCCTAGTCACCTATACTGTGGCACCTATAGCTGGCTTCCTATACTGCGGCACCTATGCCTGGCTACCTATACTGGGGTCATCTATACCTGGCTACCTATATTGCGGCACCTATAGCTGGCTTCCTATACTGCGGCACCTATGCCTGGCTACCTATACTGGGGGCATCTATACCTGGCTACCTATACTACGGCACCTATACCTGGCTACCTATACTGCGGCACCTATACCTGCCTTCCCATACTGCGGCACCTATACCTGCCTACCCATACTGCGGCACCTATACCTGGCTACCAATACTGTGGCACCTATACCTGGCTACCTATACTGTGGCACCTATACTTGGCTACCCATACTGAGGCACCTATATCTGGCTACCAATACTGCGGCACCTATACCTGGCTACCTGTACTGCGGCACCTATACCTGGCTACCTATACTGCGGCACCTATACCTGGCTACCTATACTGCGGCACCTATACCTGGCAACCTATACTGCGGCACCTATTCCTGGCTACCTATACTGCGGCACCTATACCTGACTACCTACACTGGGGGCATCATACCTGGCTACCTATACTGCGGCACCTATTCCTGGCTACCTATACTGCGGCACCTATATCTGGCTTCCTATACTGTGGCACCTATACCTGGCAACCTATACTGTGGCACCTATTCCTGGTCACCTATACTGTGGCACCTATAGCTGGCTTCCTATACTGCGGCACCTATGCCTGGCTACCTATACTGGGGTCATCTATACCTGGCTACCTATATTGCGGCACCTATAGCTGGCTTCCTATACTGCGGCACCTATGCCTGGCTACCTATACTGGGGGTATCTATACCTGGCTACCTATACTGGCGGCAACTATACCTGGCTACTTATACCTGATGACCTATCCTGCGGCACCTATATCTGGCTACCTATCCTGCGGCACCTATAGTTGGCTTCCTATACCGTGGCACCTATACTTGGCTACCTATACTGCAGCACCTATACCTGGCTGCCTATACTACAGCACCTATAGTTGGCTACCTATACTGTGGCCCCTATAGCTGGCTTCCTATACTAGGGCACCTATACCTGGCTACCTATACTGCGGGACCTATAGCTGGCTTTCTATACTGCGGCACCTATAGCTGGCTTCCTATACTGCAGCCCCTTTACCTGGCTACCTATCCTGTGGCACCTATACCTGGCTTCCTATACTGCGGCACCTATTCCTGGCTACCTATGCTGTGGCACCTATAGCTGGCTTCCTATACTGCGGCACGTATAGCTGGCTTCCTATACTGCGGCACCTATAGCTGGCTACCTATACTGCGGCACTTATAGCTTGCTTCCTATACTGCGGCACCTATAGCTGGCTTCCTATACTGCGGCACCTATACCTTGCTACCTATACAGCGACAACTATACCTGGCTACCTATATTGCAACACCTATATCTGGCTACCTATACTGGGGTGCCTATACCTGGCTTCCCTTTACTGCAACACCTACACCTGGCTTCCTATACCTGGGTACCTAAACTGTGGCACCTATACCTGGCTACCTATACTGCGGCACCTATACCTGGCTACCTATATTGCGGTATCTATACCTGTCTACCTATACAGCGGCACCTACACCTGGCTACCTATACTGTGGCATCTATACCTGGCTACCTATACTGTGGCACCTAATCCTAGCTACCTATACTGGGGCACCTATACCTGGCTACCTATACTACGGCATCTTTACCTGGCTACCTATATTGCGGTATCTATACCTGGCTACCTATACAGCGGCACCTACACCTGGCTACCTATACTGTGGCACCTTTACCTGGCTACCTATACTGTGGCACCTACATCTGGCTAGCTATACAGCGGCACCTACACCTGGCTACCTATACTGTAGCACCTATACCTGGCTACCTATACTGTGCCACCTAATCCTGGCTACCAATACAGTGGCACCTATACCTGGCTACCTATATTGCGGTATCTATACCTGGCTACCTATACAGCGGCACCTACACCTGGCTACCTATACTGTGGCACCTATACCTAGCTACCTATACTGTGGCACCTATTCCTAGCTACCTATACTACGGCACCTTTACCTGGCTACCCATACTGCGGCATCTATCTGGCTACCATTGTTGCTTGCAAATTTTCGTCAGTCATTTTGGCTATGAAAATCCTAATTTAAATTTGAGAAAAATTTTGCAAAGAATGCTTGAATTTTCGTGTTTTCACAGCTTTCGAAAAAATGGATTGGATTTTTTTTATAGAATTCAATACAATAACCTGTATTGAATTCAATAACTAAAAAAGAAATTGATTACAAAGAAAAATGCTTGAAAACTATTTTAAATTAATTGAACCAATTTTTGCACAAAAATCCTGGGGAAATTGAACGCAAGGGAGGTTGAGCAATACCAGTTGCCTGGATAGCCTGTAATACTTTTAGCCATAGACCCTGAACAAGCATGCAGCAAATCAGGCGTTTCTGACATTGTTTCTGGGACATTCCCACTACAAAGTATCAAAACTTTGCGCGAGTGACTTTACCGCGGTTAGCGCAATAAAATCACTGTACACCCGCAATTCCCGACGATTGCAATCAGTGCTTGTTTAAGCACTGTATCGCAATCACTTGAGAATCACAGCAAAATGCTGCAGGTAACACATTTTGCGGCTGCCGTTAATCGCGAAACCCCCGCGATCGGCGGCTTTGTGGCAGTGAGATCACTGCTAAAGGGTTATAATTGCACTAGCACTTTGGCGTTTAGCGGGATTCGCCCGCTAATCGCCATAGTGGGAATGGGCCCTTATTGTCAGACCTGACAAGATTTCCTGCATGTTTCTGGTGTGATTCAGACACTTCTGCAGCCACGTAGATCAGCAGGGCTGCCAGGTGACTGGTATTGCTTAAAGAAAACCTGTAACGAGAAAAAGTTCCTTTGGGGATGTACTTACCTCCGGTGGGGGGAGCTTCAGATCCTATTGAGGCTTCCCCCGTCCTCCTCGGTCCCTCGGTGGCAGCGATAAAGCTCCCCGGGGATGTAAATATTTACCTTCCCGGCTTCAGCGCAGTATCGGCTCTCCGCTCAGAGATAGGCGGAAATAGCTGATCGCTGTCAGTCCGATCTACTGCGCAGGCGCAAGTCTCCTGCACCTGCGTAGTAGAGCGGACCCGACAGAGATTGGCTATACCCGCCTATCTCCGTGCAGAGAGCCGCAACAGCGCCCCCCGCTGGAGCCAGAGAAGGCAAATAAATCAGCGCTTATCAGGCTTGTCGAGGGAGGATTGCGGGACACTTCGGGGGAGCCAGCGCTGGACTGCCTGCAGCTACAGGGGTGGGGGAAGCCTCATTGGGACCCTAAGGCTTCCCCCTCACGAGATGAGTATCCCCTAGGGGAAGTTTTTTTTTAGTGCAGGGTCTCTTTTTAAAAGAAAATAAATATGGCAGCCTCCATATCACTCTCATTACAGTTGTCATTTAAGCCACAGCATCGATAGTGCATTTTACTTGGGGACAAGTATGTGTACACATAGTGGTCCTTTTATGTTGTAGCTGATCTGTGTGACGTACATCACTGGTTGATGAAGCTGTATGGCTGCAGTTTAAAAGTCACTGACAGGCAGAATAAGAAGTGACACAGAGTGACAGTTACGTCCCTGTCCTCAGTGTCGTTGGAATGTGGAAGGATTAGTCCTGCGCTGGCCGCATGAAACGAGATCCAGCAGTGATTGTACAAGTCGTGTAAGTTATCTGATTGACAACGAGTGAAGGTCAGGGGTTCCCGTGTCTCATTTAGCTGACCAACCTGTACAACCGCCATTGTTACCATGACAATATTGACGCTAACTGTCACTGCTTCCACCCTATCCATCATTTACAAAACAGAACCCTTCGTGAGAAGCTGACAGAGGCAGGAGGCTGTTTTTCGTTTCCTAGAAACAAATGTGTGACAATCGCTTTCTACTTAAAACATCTCAAAACCGTTCAAAATACAAAAGGGTGGCTTACCTTAAAGAGAAACTCCGACCAAGAATTGAACTTTATCCCAATCAGTAGCTGATACCCCCTTTTACGTGAGAAATCTATTCCTTTTCACAAACAGACCATTAGGGGGCGTTGTATGGCTGATATTGTGGTGAAACCCCTCCCACAAGAAACTCTGAGGACTGTGGTACTCCTGGCAGTTTCCTGTCTGTGAACCTTGCTGCATTGTGGGAAATAGCTGTTTACAGCTGTCTCCAACTGCCAAAAAAGCAAGCAGCAGCTACATCACCTGCCAGCAGTAAAAATGTCACCATGTGATAAATGTCAGAATGTAAATCAGGGATTTAAAAGATTTTACAATGGGCAAACACTGACTGAATCATTTATACATAATTATTGTAAAAATGAAGCACTTTTTTTATTACATTATTTTCACTGGAGTTCCTCTTTAAAGAAAACCTGTAATGGAATGGAAAAAACCCCTCTGGGGGATACTTACCCCAGGAGGGGGAAACCTCTGGATCCTAACAAGGCTTCCCCCGTCCTTCTCTGTCCCTCTGTTCAATTGCCAGTGACCCCCCGAACAGTGGAGAGGTAAATATTTACCTACCACGATCCTGCGCAGGTGCATCAGCTGCTATTCATTCGGGTTAAGGCATAAATAGCCGAACTCAAGCGATCCACTCTACTGCGAGTCCTATTCTGGCCTAGCCCGAACCAAGAGCCGCTAGTGCGCCTGCGCTGGCTGGATCCCGGCAAGGTAAATAAATCCTTGCTTGTCAAGCCAGCGCTGGGTTCCTGTTATCTACAAAGGTCGGGGAAGCCACATTGGGACCTGGAGGCTTCCCCCTCCCGAGGCAAGTATCCCCCAAAGGTTTTTTTTTTTTATTGCAGAGTCTCTTTCAATGCAATTATAGAAATCACCATAACTACTTCCTGTGAGAAGATATCCCACCTCTTAAGCCCCCTCCAGCTGTTGGATTGACGGCTTATCAGTCTTATCAGTTCTTTGAACAAATAGAAAGCAACTTTTTGGGGGGTTGTTCAACTTGTTTCACAACAAAAGTTGATTGATAATTGTGCTGCATAAAAGACCGCTGTTGAGGGTGTGTATGGGGTTTTAGGGCCCGTTTCCACGTCAGCCGAACGCGCTTGCGAGACGGGCGGCGGCACTTCCGGGTCTCCGGGTACACAGACGAATCCCATCAGCTGGCACAGCATGGCACATGCACGGCTATGGGATTCGCAGTCTCCCACATCAATTCGGAAGGAAATGCCAGCTGAATCGCTAGCACAAGCGTTTCGGCCAGCGGTGCCGTTGATCCCTATGGCAGAGTTTGCCTGTGAGATTTGCCTGCGGGCAAACTCTGCGTATTCAACGCGGAACCCGCGCAAGTGGAAACGGGCCCTTAATCTCTCTTTCTGTGAAAACCCCTTTCTACACACGTAGTCTCCTTTCCTCCTTACGCAGTTCATATCCACTTGTCTTTCCTACAGACCTAAGGATAAAAAGCTAATTGACCAAGCTTTTTTTTTTTTAGGCATGTTAGTTAAAGGGCAACTGAAGAGAAAGGAATATGGAGGCTGCCATATTTATTTCCTTTTAAGCAATACCAGTTGCCTTGCTGTTCAGCTGATCCTCTGCCTCTAATACATTTAGCCATAGCCCCTTAACAAGCATGCAGCAGATCAGGTGTTTCTGACATTAATGTCAGATCTGACAAGATTAGCTGCATGCTTGTTTCTGGTGTCAAATAGATCAGCAGAGCTTCCAGGCAACTGGTATTGTTTAAAAGGATATAAATATGGCAGCCTCCATATCCCTCTCACTTCAGTTGCCCTTTAAGTCACAGTTATCTCTTTTCCAAGCTAAATAAGATCAGTTACTCCAACCTTATTTTTGGTAAGTGGGACCATCCCATGATTTAATTTAGTCTGTGTACCTGTTTTAGTATGTTAATGTCCTTGTTATGGTGTGTTGCTCTAAACCAGCCTTTCTCAACCTTTTTACCCTGGAGGAACCCTGTAAATAAATTTTGGTTCTCAAAGAACCCCTGAAAACAATGTTTTGGTCTCGAGGAACCCCTACATTTATTTTTCATGAGGCATGGTCTTTAATCACTTGATGACCCACCCTTTACCCCCCCCCCCCCCCCCCCTTAAGGACCAGCGCTGTTTTTAGCGATCTGTGCTGGGTGGGCTCTGCAGGCCCCAACACAGATCAGAGTGCAGGCAGAGCGACCAGATCGCCCCCTCCCCCTACCTATGGGGATGATGTGCTGGGGGGGTCTGATCGCTCCTGCCTGCCTGAGGTGTGCGGGGGGGGGGGGGGCACCTCAAAGCCCCCCTCCGCAGCGAAATTCTCCCCCTCCGTCTCCTACCTTTCCCCCCTGGTCATCGGGGCTGCACAGGACGCTATCCGTCCTGTGCAGCCAGTGACTGGACGTCCCCTGTCACATGGTGGCGATCCCCGATTGGCCGGGGATCGCCGATCCGCCTTACGGCGCTGCTGCACAGCAGCACCGTACAATGTAAACAGAGGAGACATATGTCTCCTACGTTTACATTTAGTCTGCGAGCCGCAATCAGCGGCTCGCAGGCTATTCACGGAGACCCGCTCCGTGATCTAACAGGAAATGGCCGCTCGCACGAGCGGCCTTTCCTGATTAATTAGGGAGGCACCTGGCGACGCAGATCTGCGTCACTGGTCCTCCAGCTACCACTTTGCCGCCGCACGGTATGAGTGTGCGGTCGGCAAGTGCTAATTTCACTATCTCCTATTACACTGCCACTCATTATACTGTCTTCTGACCCCCCAATTTAGTGCTTCTTGTTACAGTACTACCTATTATAATATGCTCTATTATACTTCTCCCACGATGGGGGGAAATGCCAAGGAACCCCTGCAGAGTCCTCAAGGAACCCTGGTTGAGAAAGCCTGATCTAAACTGTATCCCGGACTCCAGATGTGGCCTCATAAGTGATTGTGAGGCCACATAGGGCAGCACGGCGGCGTAGTGGTTAGCGCTCTCGCCTTGCAGCGCTGGGTCCCCGGTTTGAATCCCAGTAAGGGCACTATATGAATGGAGTTTGTACGTTCTCTCCGTGTCTGTGTCGGTTTCCTCCGGGCACTCTGGTTTCCTCCCACATTCCAGAAACATATAGATAAGTTTCATCGTTAGCAATCTCCAAGTGATGTGTCGGAGACTGCTCTCTGCCACTGTGGAAGTCTTCAGGAGCCTGAGAGCTCCCAAAGATGGGCCGGTCCATATTGCCCATGTGCAAGCGCTCACTCGCGCATGCACAGTATGGAGCTGCCCATCTTTGTGAGCTCCCGAAGACTCCCGTGGTGGGAGATTTAAACGGAGGAGCCAGCGCTGGAAGGAGGGAACTGTGAGCCTTCCCTCTCCTTAGGTAAGTATCTGTTTAAAAAAAAAATCACTTTAGATTCACTTTAAATGGTAGCGCTGGCCCTGTAAGTTTACCAGTAAACGGTATCATCCTGATTCAGAACTTCCTGATGGGTATTATACTATGAGGCTAACACTTTCCTACAAACTCCTGTATTCATAGCCTGATGTGAAGAATGTAAGAAATGGATTTATCGCCATCTAGTGTTCAACTGTGTAACATCAATCATTTGTTAATAATGGCAGTAATAATGGCAGTATTTGTATAGCGCCTTTCTCCTGTCGGACTCAAAGCGCTTGCGAGGCAGCCACTAGAGCGCACTCAGTAGGCAGTAGCAGTGTTAGGGAGTCTTGCCCAAGAAACTCCTTACTGAATAGGTGCTGGCTTACTGAACAGGCAGAGCCGATATTTGAACCCAGGTCTCCTGTGTCAGACGCAGAGACCTTAACCATTACACTATCCAGCCACTGGAAGGAGGGAACTGTGAGCCTTCCCTCTCCTTAGGTAAGTATCTGTTTTAAAAAAAAAATCACTTTAGATTCACTTTAAATGGTAGCGCTGGCACTGTAAGTTTGCCAGTAAACGGTATCATCCTGATTCAGAACTTCCTGATGGGAATGATACTATGAGGTTTGAGGGATGCCTGGAATATTATTATTATTATTATTGATTTTACATAGCGCCTGCATCTTCCGTGGGCCGTGGCGCTGTACAACAGAATACTGTAGGGGGTATAATACAGAATACAGGGTACAATACAATATAAACACTACAACAGTCAACAGTACAAGACAAAGGTGGATCATTATCACACACACATAACAGACCCTTGTGACACAAAAGGGGAAGAGAGCCCTGGCCAAAAGGCCTTACAGTGTACGGGTTTAACCACTTCAGCCCGCAGGAGTTTTCACCTTCAGGACACAAGCAATTTTCCCGTCAGCGCTCCTCCTATTCATCCACCAATAACTTTATCACTACTCATCACACGTAAATGATCCAGATCTTGTTTTTTTCGCCACAAAGTTTTTTGTGAGCGATACTTGATTTCAGTTATTACTTTATTTTCTTATATGCATTTTAAAGGCAAATACACACACAAAAAAAAGAAAAAATACACTATTCTGCAATTCTACCCCCTATCGTTTTAAAATAAGCAATGCTACAATAAATACAGTGGCTTGCAAAAGTATTTGGCCCCCTTGAAGTTTTCCACATTTTGTCACATTACTGCCACAAACATGAATCAATTTTATTGGAATTCCACATGAAAGACCAACACAAAGTGGTGTACATGTGAGAAGTGGAACGGAAATCATACATCATTCCAAACATTTTTTACAAATCAATAACTGCAAAGTGGGCTGTGCATAATTATTCAGCCCCCTTTGGTCTGAGTGCAGTCAGTTGCCCATAGACATTGCCTGATAAGTGCTAATGACTAAATAGAGTGCACCTGTGTGTAATCTAATGTCAGTACAAATGCGGCTGCTCTGTGACGACCTCAAAGGTTGTCTAAGAGAATATTGGGAGCAACAACACCATGAAGTCCAAAGAACACACCAGACAGCTCAGGGATAAAGGCAAATACACACACACACAAAAAAAAAAATACACTATTCTGCAATTCTACCCCCTATCGTTTTAAAATAAGCAATGCTACAATAAATACAGTGGCTTGCAAAAGTATTTGGCCCCCTTGAAGTTTTCCCCATTTTGTCACATTACTGCCACAAACATGAATCAATTTTATTGGAATTTCACATGAAAGACCAATACAAAGTGGTGTACACATGAGAAGTGGAACGAAAAATCATACATGATTCCCAACATTTTTTACAAATCAATAACTGCAAAGTGGGCTGTGCATATTTATTCAGCCCCCTTTGGTCTGAGTGCAGTCAGTTGCCCATAGACATTGCCTGATAAGTGCTAATGACTAAATAGAGTGCACCTGTGTGTAATCTAATGTCAGTAAAAATGCAGCTGCTCTGTGACGACCTCAAAGGTTGTCTAAGAGGTTGCCCGGCGGATCGTTGGTAACCAGTCTTATCACCCGAACGATAGTCTGTACACACGTCGGATTTGACGCGAAAACGTCCGAACGACGGAACGTTCAAACGACGGGTCGTTCACTAAAATCCGACGTGTGTATGGGCCTTTAGGCTACAAAAAGATTTCCAAAGCCTTGAACATCCCACTGAGCACTGTTCAAGCGATCATTCAGAAATGGAAGGAGTATGGCACAACTGTAAACCTTCCAAGACAAGGCCGTCCACCTAAACTCACAGGCTGAACAAGGAGAGCGCTGATCAGAAATGCAGTCAAGAGGCCCATGGTGACTCTGGACGAGCTGCAGAGATCTACAGCTCAGTGTGGCGGAAATCTAACACTGCACATCACTCTGAACACACCATCCCCACTGTCAAATATGGTGGTGGCAGTATCATGCTCTTGGTAGTATCATGCTTCTCTTCAGCAGGGACAGGGAAGCTGGCCAGAGTTGATGGGAAGTTGATGGGAAGATGGATGGAGCCAAATACAGGGCAATCTTGGAAGAAAACCTCTTGGAGACTGCAAAAGACTTGAGACTGGGGCGGAGGTTCACCTTCCAGCAGGACAACGACCCTAAACATAAAGCCAGGGCAACAATGGAATGGTTTAACACAAAACATATCTATGTGTTAGAATGGCCCAGTCAAAGTCCAGATCTAAATCTAATCGAGAATCTGTGGCAAGATCTGAAAACTGCTGTTCACAAACGCTGTCCATCTAATCTGACTGAGCTGGAGCTGTTTTGCAAAGAAGAATGGGCAAGGATTTCAGTCTCTAGATGTGCAAAGCTGGTAGAGACATACCCTAAAAGACTAGCAGCTATAATTGCAGCAAAAGTTGGTTCTACAAAGTATTGACTCAGGGGGCTGAATAATTACGCACACCCCACTTTGCAGTTATTTATTTGTAAAAAATGTTTGGAATCATATATGATTTTCGTTCCACTTCTCATGTGTACACCACTCTGTATTGGTCTTTCATGTGGAATTCCAATAAAATTGATTCATGTTTGTGGCAGTAATGTGACAAAATGTGGAAAACTTCAAGGGGGCCGAATACTTTTGCAGGCCACTGTAAAATCCACACATTGTATTTGCCCATTAGTTCCGGCTATCACAACATTTAAATTATGTTCCTAGTACAATGAATGGCGACAATATATTATTTGGAAATAAAGGTGTATTATTTCTGTGTTTTTTTTTGTTTTTGTTTTTTCTCCCATCAATTGCAAGTCCTTATCTACTAAAATTAAAATAATTAAACCACTTCCAAAGCCCCACCCCCCTCCCCCAGTTACCAAGCAAACAATTTAAAAAAAAATTTACTTTTAAAAACTTTTTTTTAAATTATGTATGTCATGAGAGTATTTACTGTATTTTTTTTTTTTTTTTATAAAAAAAATCTGTGCAGGGTAATTTCACTTTTCGCCACTAGTTGGCGATGAACACTCCTTGGTTTACACAAGGCAGTGTTTTATTGTTAATAATGTTACAAATAAACGTTACATTGTTATGAATGGACATGGCCTCTGATCAGCATACGAGAGAGAACGGCGCCGGAGACTTGGGCGCAGGACACAGCCAGTATATGGCTGATCCTGCTTCTGCACAAGTCCGGGCCGTGTTAATTACTATTCCCCCTCCAGGCCGACATGGATAGTGGGGGAATGAAATAATTCGGCTTCCAGCAATCGCTGGAAGCCGAATTATTGTTTTAAAAGCAACTTCAGGTCCGTCTTCTGACGGCGCTGAAGTTACTCCCTGTGCCTGCGATAGCCGTAGTTTCTATTACGGCCTATGGTGGCGCCGGCTGCGCCCAAGTCTCCTGCGCTGCTGCACCCAAGTGTCCAGCGCTGGATTTACCGTGTTCGTCTGATCGGGGTCATGTCCTTTTATCACAGGCATTGCGATTGGTTCAGAGAAGCTTTCTTTCTCTTCCCCAATCGTCGGCACGAAAAACCGCCAGGGTGCACCGCTGTTTGCAAACTGGACGAGAATTCTCGTCCAGTTTGCCTTTAGCTGCGCCTATCGGGAAAAATATACTCGTCCAGATAGGTTTAAGAGGTTAAGGGATAGGACAGTAGATAAACGGAAGATGTGTATGGGGTGGTAGAAATGGTGGGCAGTGGCTGAAGTCTCCTAGGTAGGAGAGTATGGTTGCCTGAACAAGAAGTGAGTTTACAGGTTGCACCTGAAAAAGGGTGAGTGCGGGTGAGTGGCGGATATGCTGAGGGAGAGTGTTCCAGAGGAGGGGAGAGTATCGAGAGAAGTCTTGTAAGCGGGAGTGAGCAGAGATGACCAGAGAAAAAGATAGGAGGATATTGTTAGTAGAGCGGAGATGTTATCAGGAAATTCATTTATTTAAAGGACCTCTGTTGCGAAAATCTTAAAAAAATGTAAAATACATGTAAACATATACAATTAGGAAGTATGTTTCTTTCAGAGTAAAATGAGCCATAAATTACTTTTCTCCTATGTTGCTGTCACTTACAGTAAGTAGTAGAAAGGTGACTGAAGCGACAGGTTCTGGACTAGCCCATCTCCTCATGGGGGTTCAGAGGGATTTCTTTGTTTTCAAAATGCACTTAGTGAATGGCAGTTGCTCGTCCAACTGTCACAAAAGTGAACGGTGAGCAGGGAGGCTGGTCAGCATCTTTGTAAACATCTTTTTCAGGGAGTGTCTTTATAAAGAATAAAGGCCATGCTGAGAATCCCCTATGGAGAGATGGACTAGCCCAAAACCTGTCGGTAATGTCAGATTTCTACAACCTACTGTAAGTGACAGGAACATAGGAGAGAAGTAATTTATGGCTCATTTTACTCTGAAAGAAACGTACTTCTTATTTGTATATGTTTTAAATTTTAAGATTTTTGCGACAGTTCCTCTTTAAATAAGAAGTAGCAAGGTTGTAAAGTGCTTTGTAGGTGAGCGGTGTTCTACTTTTCTAAAGGAGAAATTGAATTTGCATGGAAAATATGCCCAAACAGCTATAAACTACAATGTTCTCATTCACTGAGGGCTCGTTTCCACTATAGCGAATCCGCATGCGGGCACTGCATGCGGATTCGCATACTCAATGTTAGTGGATGGGGCTGTTTCCACGTGTGCGGCGGCGTTTTTCAGTGCGGGAAAAATCTGCACGACAGGGCATGCGGCTTTGTCATGCGGATTTCCCAGCGATTTTGCATGCGATTTCGCATGAAAGGCAATGGAACTTTACACAGGCAGTGACATGGTTAAATTCGCCTGGCTCCTTGCCATGCGAAATCGCGGGTAAATCCGCATGGGGAAACGCAGCCGCATGCGATTTCTTCAGCGGTGGAATCCAGGCGATTCCGCACCGCTACAGTGGAAACGAGCCGTCTAATATTGTTTCCAGTACAGGAAGAGTTAAGAAACTCCAGTTATCTATGCAAAAGAGCATCACATCGTATTTATTCTACTAATGGAATAATTTGTAGACAGTATGTAAAACAGTAAGGAGTGTTTGGGCAAGGGCTCCCAGTCCCTGGTGATCCTGGTGCTTATGGAGCGCCCCCTAGTGGCTACAACCCTGAAGTGAGAAACACTTGATATAAATGTTCTGGGTGTTGAGTTTGCTTGTCTATGAGCCTCCCCTCTAGCTCCCCTCAGCAGCCTCCAGCACGGTCGCCATGGTGACAGCACCACATGACCAGTCACGTCACGTGGTATGTCTATCTTCGGGCAGACGGCCCCCCTCAGGCGCAGCGCAAAAACTTGGCTCACCTGTCACGCCGGGGCGACTCGTGATTGGCCGCCTCTCTCCTCCTGACGTCACTCAGTCCGGCCTCCCGCGGGAAACTTACACAACGCTCATTAGTGCCAGGGAAGCCTCAGCTCTTCCCTGATTGGCTGGTTTCCAGGGGAGCTCCTCACTGATTGGCTGCGGGGCGGGAAGAGCGGGCGGCGCTGCGCTGTGATTGGCGGAGGGAGCTGTGCGGCTTCTCAGTGTGTTAGAGTGCCGCGTGTTGCACAGAGAGAGCTGCAGGAGCTGAGCTGAGGTGAGCTGCGGGGTCACTGAGGGTTTGGGGGGCCCAGGCACGTACACAGGGGCCCCTGATATCACTGTGGAGTGCGGGGTGCATGCACAAGGGCTGCTGTATAACCTATGCTGGGGTCTCCTCCCTCAGAGGGGTGTGCTGTGTGCTCAGAGCTCCCAGCTGCCCCTCTCTCTGTACAAAGCTACTGAAACATGTCTGTAATCTCTCTTAAAGCGGTATTGTCACCATAAAATCAAATTTCAACAGCAACTGGTCTGAGTGTATTAAGCGATAAAGATGCTAATCCTGCATTCAAAACTTGCAAAACTTTTTCTGCTGTTATGGTTTGTAGTGATCACATACTTTAGGAGCTCTGGCCCTAGTGCCAAACAGTGCCAAAGAGTTGCATGCTGGGAGTTCTTTTTATCTATAATATATTCCTCCTCTTCCATTTATTTCCCTGCCTAGCTGCTTATCTGAAACACCCTCTGATTACTTGTGTTTACAAGCAAGGCTGAGGTGACTCAGTGATTGGAGGATGAGACAGTGTAGTTCCTAGTATACAGCTCAGTGGGAGTGTCTGAAGACTCTGGGAGGAGGGCAGCTAATGAATACACAATGAGCAAGAGAAGGGAGGGGGGGAAAACAAGAGTCAGGGAGGATATGATGTCAGCATTGGCAAGATGGCCACTGCCTAGAATAGGATTTTCTGCTTTTCCTTTATACAATTCACAGGAATCATTACGTGAATAGCACAATACATCTGTTATGTAAGTAGAAGTAGTATTTATCTACTTATATAAGTGTTTTTTTTATTTCTTGGTTAGCATGGGTGTCGCTTGTTCTTTAAAGGACATCCGAGGTGAAAATAAAATGAGAAAAACAATTGTTTTCCTTCTACTAAAAATGACTTTTTTTTTTTTTTTTTTTTTTTTAGATGCGAACCCCCAACCCCCCCATTTATTTAATATCTAGTGGTTCTTTTCCGTTAGCCGGGCGCAGCCACGCTGGCAGCAGAGTTACATCTTTCTCTGTTACCCATGGCGGCCTGGAGGGGGAATGGTAATTGATGCCACCTAGTGGTTGCGCCCGGCTAACGGAGTGGTACCAATCTAGTTATACGTTTTTAACGGATGCATTGTCTCTGCTCAGTGACACCTTCATTGAACTATTCCAGAGGTAAAATCTATGAATTATTGACCCTTTTTTATCTCTTTCCTGCTCCAGGAAGTCATTTCCTTACAGGAAAGTGTTTTATGGCTTTAATTATGTATCAGTGAGGGTTATGTTCTAGTCTGACCCAATCTGACCTGGATAGAAACTGTCACTTGCATACCTGATGTTTAACTCTTTCAGGCAGGTAAAGAAAAAAAAGAAACACAGCCTAGTTATTTGTAAATACACAGGTCTATCTCGTCATGTCACATGTCACCTCAGTCGTCCTTTAAAACCGGACCTAAACTCAGAACTTCCTCTCTGCTCTAAAAGATAAGCAACAGCAGAATAACCTTTACAGGAAAACCTTTCTTTGCTACAGCTGATATAAATCTGCAGTGTCTACTTCCTGCTTTCATAGAAGCAGATATAGGGTTAAAGGGGTTCTGTGGGCTAGTTTTAAAAGCAAAAAAACTGACACTCACCTGGGACTTCTACCAGCCCCCTGCAGATAACCTGTCCCTCGCCGTCACTGAAGAATCTTCCGTTCCCCCGCTGCCGGTCACTGGACAATTATTCGTCGAACTAGTTGCATTCGTTTAATTAGACTAATAATTGGGCAGGGAACGGAAGATTCTTCAGTGACAGCGAGGGACAGGTTATCTACAGGGGCCGGTAGAAGACCCAGGTAAGTGTCAGTTTTCTGTTATTAAACTAGTCCACAGAACCCCTTTAACATCTTGTGTTTACTAGTTAGCTGCTCTGCCGAGGCAGCCAGCTGACACAGTTGAGGGATCAAATTATAATGGTGATTAGTCACAGATGAAGGGGAATTAGACAGCCTAAACTCTCTGAATACCTCCAGTCTGTATTTCTGTTTTTCTTCTGTCGAGTGCAAACGTTCAAGTCAAAAAGGTAAGGTGAGGGATTGGGAGGGGAGAAATTAGGAAGGTGAGGGGTGGTTTAGATTTTGGAAAGGAGACATTAGGAGGTCATGTCCACTTTATGCTAGGTGCACATATAGCAGAAACGCTAGCGTTGCAGAATGCCGCTAATGGAAGTCTATGGGCTGCAGGGAAAAACACATGCGTTTTATATGCGTGCGTATTCAGAAACGCTGGTTTTGTTGCATAATGTGCAAAAACGCACGTAATGAATGTTAATGGAAACGCATTTTTCCATGCATTTTTATATGCATGAAAAATGCGTATGCGAACCGAAAACGATTGAAAAACGCAAATGCAGCAAAAACGCGCACACACACAAATAAGCACATGGCATAAAACGCAGCCTTTTATGTTACATGCGCCCAGCCTAAAGGGTACCTGAAATGAAGTAAGACAAATGATTGATACCTGCGGGTTCCTCTAGCCCCATGTACACTGCTGCAAAGCCTCGCCTGGTATTAGGGCTCCAGTGGCACCAGTCGGGGTGCACTGCCCATGCATGGCCTGACCATGCGTCTGGGTAATCTCAGAGATCACACAGAAATGTCCAGCAGGGGTGGTGGGTGGAGGACCAAGTAGCCGAAGTCCATAAAAGTAGCCAAGGAAATTTTTATTGCTCCATCTCCATATACAGTACACACAAACGATTGTAAAACAGATGATCGTTTGGGGGCGGCTGAGTGTACCCGCCTGTCGCTGGGAGCATTGTGGCAGTACAATCTGTGCAGGCACAGAACATTCCCAGGACATGGGCAGTGAACCCCAACTGGCACCCTAATAATGAGCGAGACTTCAGACTAACTGAGCTGCCTGTGAGGATGGCAAAGGAGGCCGTGTACTTGGGGCTTGGAGGAAGCCGCAGGAAAGGGCTCATTCAAATCATACGCGCTTCCGTGTGCATTTGGAAGCGCGTATGACGTGGTAACATACAAGAATGACAGAAGGGGATAGACAGCCCTACTGCCACTCGCATCATCAAATGCGCTGCGCAGCAGTACGATGGGCTACGATGCGCTTGCGTACTGCTGCATGCATTCTGCCCGCAAGCGCAGAGCTGACCCAATCACTGTCATTGGATGGGATCAGCAGCGCAGATGGCGTGTGATTCGTATATGCTGCGTTCCAATCGCACGGCCAGCTGCACTGCATAGATGTGAACGTCGCCTGATTATTTTTCTTACTGCATCTCAAGTTGTCTTTTGAACTTTATTCTTGTCTTTTAAAGGTTCACTATAGCGAAAAATTGTAACATTTTAAATGCGCAGGTTTGTATAAAATGTAGATTTCTACCAGAATAAACTGCACTAAATTATCTCGTTGTCACCTACAATAAGCAGTACAAATTGGACAGGTTTTGGATTACTCTATCTCCTCATGGGCGATTCTCAGGCTTCTCTTTATTTTAAAAAGTGCTTAGTGAATGACAGTTGCTCAGTCCAGCTGGCACCATAGTGTGCAAGCAAGTAGTTAGGCTGGTCGGCATTCTTGTATAAATTCTTTTCATAGAGTGCTTCTCTAAAGGAAAAGCTTAAAATCCCCCATCAGGAGATGGACTAGTCCAAATCCTGTCAGATCTGCAAGCTTATTACTATCGTAAGTGACAGTAGCATAGGAGAAAAGTAATTTATAGTACACTCTGGGGGAAATTTTCTTATATGTATTTTACAATTGTTTGCGATAGTTGTCCTTTCAGTCATTGGGAATCGTGTGTGTGTGTGTACGTGTGTGTGTGTGTACGTGTGTGTGTGTACGTGTGTGTGTGTGTGTACGTGTGTGTGTGTGTGTGTGTGTGTGTGTGTACGTGTGTGTGTGTGTGTGTACGTGTGTGTGTGTGTGTGTACGTGTGTGTGTGTGTACGTGTGTGTGTACGTGTGTGTACGTGTGTGTACGTGTGTGTACGTGTGTGTACGTGTGTGTGTGTGTACGTGTGTGTGTGTACGTGTGTGTGTGTACGTGTGTGTGTGTACGTGTGTGTGTGTACGTGTGTGTGTACGTGTGTGTGTGTGTGTGTACGTGTGTGTGTGTGTACGTGTGTGTGTGTGTACGTGCGTGTGTGTGTGTGTACGTGTGTGTGTGTGTACGTGTGTGTGTGTGTACGTGTGTGTGTGTGTGTGTACGTGTGTGTGTGTGTGTGTGTGTACGTGTGTGTGTGTGTGTACGTGTGTGTGTGTACGTGTGTGTGTGTGTGTGTACGTGTGTGTGTGTGTGTGTGTGCGTGTGTGTGTGTACGTGTGTGTGTGTGTGTGTGTGTGTGTGTGTGTGTGTGTGTACG